>NC_037683.1:26976688-27245838 GCF_003255815.1 Theropithecus gelada | reverse complement strand
CCCCCCGCCGCGCCCCCAGCGCCCCCGCCCCCCCGGCCTGAGCGGGGCGGGCGGAGGAGGGAGCGGCGGCGGCGGCGGCGGTGGCGGCGGCGGCGGCGGCGGCATTGTGCGCGCACCAGCAGCCCGGCCCGGGAGGAGCAGGACGCGCCGGGGCCGCCTCCTCCCGCACGGACCCATGAACCAGCCGGGCGGCGCGGCGGCTCCGCAGGTACGACGGGGGGCCGGGGGCATGCACCGCGCGGGGGACCCCGGGGGGCCGGGGCCCGGGGCGCTGCGCCACTTCATTGCAAGATTTGCAAAATGCAAAGTGCCTGGGCACGTTTGCGAGCTTTTTGTGGGCGCAAACGGGAGAGTCGGGGTCCGGAGAGCACCCCCCCGGGCGCTGCGGGGTGCGAGGAGGGTGGGGGTGACGAGGGGGTCTTTTGGGGCCCCCACCCAGCGCCCCCTCCGGCCCCGGGCTCGGACCGGAGCCCAGAAAACAAAGCGGCGAGAGAACAGAGCAGCCATTTCAGTTTGGACAATTCACATTTTGCAAAAATGCAACCCCTTCCAGCTCTGCCCCCTCCCCCCCAAATTTGCAATTTTCCCCTGACCCTCTCTGCGCTCGGGGTCCCCGATGACCCCCCGGGAGGTCTTTCCCCCCAGATCCCCCATTTTTGCAACAATCTTTTTTTTTTTTAGGCCATATTTTCCTTTCTCAATTTTTTTTTTCTAATTTTTCTTCAAACGGTAGTTTTTTCCCATTAAAACGACGCCACCTAGAGGATACTATTTTGTAAATAAAAAAAGAAATTAAAATTGAAAAGAAATATTTTTTATTTCTTATTTTTTCAAAAGTTTGCACTACCAGGCAGTGGAGGGGTAAGAGATTCTTTTTTTTTTTTTTTTCGGGTGAAAATTTTCACTTTGATCTTTCCAGAAGCATGGAGACAATTTTTATTTCTGAAGCCAAATCCAGATAATATGTAAATGAAAATTAAGCTGGAATTTGAATGAATTCAGTTCTTGGAGGGGAGAAAGCAAAAAATCTCCTAAAAGCAAAGTCAGTTGGGGTACCCAACTCATTTTAGTTTGAGAAAAAAACTAATTGGAATAAAGAAAGGAGGGAAATTGTTGAGTTTAGGGAAAACTGAGAGAATTGGCTTTATGAAGCAATTAGAAATTGTACTTCATTGTAATTTGGAACTTGTTTAGCTCAGCGGGCAAAAAAAGACTAATTTCTCTATTTGGCAATATTTAAAGTTTTTCTATTTCCACGAAGGAAGGATTTAAAAGAGAAAATAGACCCTAAAATGTTGGCTTTGGACACACCCAAAAATTGTAGTTTTTTTTTTTTTTAATTTTGCATTTACATTTTACTGCATTTAAATCCTAAGATTCTAAAGAAAACAGAAACGGAAAAAGTTACAGTGAAATCCTTTCTTTCTTTTTTTCTCTATTTGTTGGGTTTTGTGTGTGGGTATTTTTTTTGTTTTGTTTTGATGGAATAATTAAGACTGTTTTCTGATTTTGTTTCCTGAAAGGTCTAGGCATTTCTTTTTTGTTGTTGTTTTATCCAGAAAATGTCAGGGACCTTTTTTGAGCAATATTCAGTGGAAAAAATGTAAATTCATACATTATACAAATTGAGTAACCCACAGATTTGTAGGAGAGACCGCCATTAAAATAAGATATGCATAATTAACATTATTATGAAAAAACTAACAGTGGATTCACAGAAGCTCATTTTTTATGACATGCAACTGAATCAATTGATGAAGACAAGGATTGAGGAATCCTTGGTAAGGAAGAAAATTTTCCCTTTTCTGTCTTGTTCACTCTTCCAATTTGAAAAATTTATTACTTAAAAAAAATTTAGATTGGTTTCAGGCCTCTTTGACTGTGATGTGAGGTTGGTAGTTTATCAATATTTGTTATTTTTCAGAAACCTGATTACTTTCAAAGGGGGAAAAAATCCATTAGCCTTAATCATTTTGGGGAGTTTGTGACCAAAAAAAAAGCACAAATTTTACTGACTTAACAAGAAAAAGATAAAAGAGGGATGGGCAAAAAGGAGATGAAAATTCTAATTCTTATCTATCTTCCTTGGTAGAACACTTACTTTGCTGAAGAAATGTGATAAACACCAACTCAGCTGATTTTAGCAGCAACAAAATAAAGGAAAAATAATCAAAATACAAACAAAAGCCAAACCCAAGGTTTGCCTTTGGAATATGAAAGCATATATGCAAACAATATTTCATGAGGAGGTTTTGGCCTTAAAATGAATCAAATGAAACAAAAAAGAAAAAAAAATTTAAGAAGGCAAATAAATATTGACTGAATTGAAATTTGACAGATGAAAATAAAGTACCCACCCAACGATGAAGGGTTTTGTGATAAATTAGTATCTGATTGAACTTGCTGGGGATTTTGAGCCTACCCCCCAAAAGTTATAATGTTTCTGTCCAAAAAGAGCATATTGTTAGGACTTGCAGGGTGCGATCTTGGAGGGACCTTGGCTTGGAAATTGGTGATGGGTCACCTGGGGCAAGAAAGGAAACCCTTTGCCCCTTTTGCCAGCCACTAGCTGGTCTTGGAAAAACTGGTGGCCCCAGTCCATAGATTCCCAACCCGATTTTGTGGAAATTTGGATGTTTAAGTGGAATAAGTCAAATATATTATCTCTGTGAAATATATTTGACAATGGCAGAGGTTTGACATTTCCCATCATCGCCATTGCATTTGGGAGATTTTATTTTTTTAGTAACGAAATCCTTCAGGGCTGACTGGTCACATTCTGACATATTTGGAATGAGCTTTTTTTTTTTTTAGGCAGCATAATTAAAAAAATTTTTTTTCTGTTGAATTATTTAGGCCGATGACTAGGACGGTCAAGGAATTTATAATTTCCAAGGGGCTCTGGAGGCCTCATGAGGCAGAAGGCCTGAGTTTAGCAGTGATGAAGGAGAGATGGGCTGGGGAGGGGTGGAGCGGGGTAGGGGCATCTGAGAAAAAGTCAGGGTTGCAGATAACAGGTTATTTCTGGTGCAAGGAATAAAAATATTGCAGCACGTCCCTTTGTGTGGCCTGGATCTCCTGACACAATTCAGATTCCTTCATTCCTTCTGCTGAAATTTTGTTCTGTTGTCTATGGCTAGAAGTTGAAAATCATTTCTGGTTTTGTAGACATGTTTTTTTTTTTTTTTTTTTTAATTGGTTATTCTGATCATGTTTGTTGTAAAGGAAGTAGAGGTGCATGATGGTTCTATTGGGGGCGGGGACAGTTTTCTTTTGTTTCTATTGGTGTTTCTCTCTGGATTGAGATCTGACCTTGGCCTTGGCTCTCTCACCTCCTATTTTAGGTGGACGTGTGACCAGAAATGGATATATGAGCTAATTTTTATTAGCTCCTGTGTGTTCACCACATTCTCTTAGATTGTTGGGCAAAATACCTGGTAAATTGGACTTGAGGGGTGGTAATTTGATGATGGGCTGAATTATTTTGGCGAAAGATCATTTATATTCAGTTTCACAGTGGAGATTCTTATTACTTAATGTTTTGCTTTTCTGCCTAAGGAGTGTTTTTTTTTGTTTTTTTTTTTTTTAATTTTTTCTGATAAGGTTTGAAATTTCAAGTGCCTGCTTTATAGCTTGACTTTGGAGCAAGCTAGGAAAAGAGGTTTGCTTATTCTTCCAGCCCTGCACAGAGGTGAATTTCAACAAGGGTTCTTGCTTTTGCAGAAGGAAAGTAACAAAGATGGCTGGTCAGTGTAAGGCTGACCTCTCCCTCGTCCTAGAAAATAAACAGCCAATGGCTTGTTTCACTTGAGAAACTGGGTTTAAAACTCCTCCAGTGTCAGATACAATATTTTTCTCACTTTTGACTCAGCTCTTGGCATGCTGCTTCCTCTGACCTCAGAATCGTTACGTCTTCTCCTTGGTGGGTGATAAGAACTTCCTTGCCATATTTGACTGGATGTATATGAGCTGACTTTTCATGGTCATGAGGAAATTTTGAATTTTTTCCTTGTTCTTGTGATGTTTTGGGTCAGTTGTACCTTCTTTCTGGTGATGTAAAATGAAGTGGCTTTTTTTTGGGAGCCCTACCCCCCACAAAGTCTTGCTGTATGACCTTGGGCAAATCACTTTTTCCTTCAGAGCCTCAATTTTTGCATTTATAAAATGAACACTTGGGATCAGATCAAGGATAATGATGAATAGGTTTCATTTCTGAATGTAACTCCAAGGAATTGGTTATGGCTGCCTGGATCACTGTGTTGAGAAGGATTCTGAGGCTATATCCTGACTCCCATATTCTAGAGAGAGGGGTGCAGTGGCCAAACAGCAATGTAAATGAGAGTGGAGAGTGTACCTCTTAATTACCATTCCCAGGTGAGACCTTGAATCATGGGCCATTAGTGGGTTGTGAAATCAATTTAGTGAATCACAGTCAGAATTTTTTAAAAACAAGAATAGAATATAGGGGAACAAAAATAGCAGAGGCATAGCACAGGGTACAGGTGAGTATCCTCTCATGAAACTTTTGTTTATATTTGTGGATGTATGTTTGTGATGTGAGATAGATTTCCTCCTGTGGATCACGGTCAAGAGAGTTTGAAAGGTACTGGACTAGCTGAGCCGCCATGATGTGCTGCAGGTATACTGCATTTTATTGCTTATACTTTATTTTCGCATTTATTATCTCAATTAACTTTTAGGTGAACCCTGTGGGTTAGGTGTCCTGTGCCACATATTTTGAGCCCTGGTTGAGCCCACTTCAAGGGCCACCTATGAAGAAAGCTCAGCCACATGGGCGACCCAGGCACATACCCCAGCTTGTTGGCCTTGGATGAGTCTGGAAGGACATATGGAAGGGCAGATGCAAGTTTGAAGGCAGTATCTTTGCAAGGCCTTCTTGCTGGAGAGGAGATCTAAAGTGTGTAGAGTCCTTGTCTTTTGTTCTCCACTTTTAGTTTGAATTGCCAGAGAAATTTTTCTGGAGTTAGAGAGTTTGTGTTTGTGCTATATTTAATTTAATCAGACAAGAACACGGTCTGTATTTTTGTGTGTGGTCACTTCCTTGAAAATCCCAGAATTTCTGTCTTAGTCTCCTCATCTTTTAAATGTGTCAAGTCCATGCTGTCTAATAGAAATATAATTCAAGCCCCCAATGTGAGCCACATATATAATTTTTAATTTTCTCATAGTGGATTAAAGGAAGTAAAAGAAACAGGTGCCATTGATTTTAACATATTTAACTCAGTATGTCCACAATACTATCCTTTCATCAAGCCATCCATATGAAAATTATTAATGTGACAAGTTACATTCTTTTGGGGGGTAGTGAGTCTTTGAAATCTAATGTATTTTACTCCTACAGTACATCTCAATTCTGACCAGCCACATTTCCCCTGTTCAGCAGCCACATGTGGCTGGTGGCTACCATATTGGACACCGTAGGATTGGACCAGTTGTCGTCATCACTGGCTGGCCCCAGAAGGGTAGCAACACCTTTCAGACTTCTTGGTTTTGTTGGTGGGACTTCGTATCTGAATCTCACATGCTCTGAGGCATTTCAGCCTATAGTGACGATGAGTTCCATCCATATAGCTCTCCTGGCTAGAGTGGCCCACATTTCCCTTTTATTTGTCCCAAAGCAGTCTTCTGCCAGGGTTAGGCCACTGTGCTGTAGTTAAAAATGACAAATGATGGCTAGTAACTCCGGGATGATGTGTCATAGCCTGTGAGCTGTTGAAGTCAAGGAGTGTGAGTCTGGGAGGCAGTTGTTTTTTGAAGTGCATTTTAAATAAAGTGTTGCCAGAGAGAAGGATGAAGTTGCAAAAAGGCAGCAGGTGGCCAGGACCAGGGCTGGGGTCTGAGGAGAGGAAGGAGATCAGAGGTAAAAGATGGCCTGGCAATGAAATCTATTTCTGAGCCGAAAACATGGCATCAGCAGGAAATCCCCCCCAGGCCAGGCCTTAGGTCAGATGCATAGAAATTTTCCGAATCCACCCCAGTTGGCAAAATGGAAAGCTGGGTTTGAGGTCAGCCAGACCAGAGTTTGAAATCCAACCTCATGGTGTGGTTAGCCTTGGGTGACTTCAGGAAAGTCACTCTGGTTTTGGAACCACAGCTTCTACATCTGGGAAAAGAGAGTTAATGATCCCAGCCTTGCAGGGTTTTAGGATTAAATGAAGGGGTCACATGGGGAGACTGTCAGCCAGTCTGAGGACCTGAGAAGGTGGTCAATGCATGTTGAGAAGGTGGTCCATGCGTGTGAGTTGACTCAACCCAGTGGCCAGGGATTCTCCATTTGGGGAGATTAAATCCCACTGACAACACTCGGGATAGTCCTGGAAGCCTGGTGGCTTATCTTTAGCAGGCAAAGTCAGGTGACAAGTGAAAATGTACACTCTTGGCTGTTGCTTTAAAACAGCCTGCCATCCATGAGACTTTCTTGTTAAAGCATTCTGGATGCTTTCATTCTGGGGCTGCTCTAGCTCCTTGGAATGTTTCTGGATTTGTTTCTGAGCCTGTGGCAAGGCTTTAAAAGGGATACATCTCAATGGCGGGTGGACCTGTGTGTCTTTGAGTTTCTGCTCATGCTGGGGCCCCTGCCTCTGGTGCCCTTTCCCTCATTCATATCTGCTCCATGAGAAACCAGACCTTCCGCAAGATAAGCTGCACTTCTTCTTCTGTAGAGCCCCCCAACAAATTACCCCAGGTAGACTTCCTCTCCCTCTGCCCCCATGGCACCCCCCCAGACACTGTCGACCCACAGGTCAGAGTCGGTTGTTTGCACTTCTGCTTCTCCAGCCAACTTGTAACATCCGTGAGGGTAGAGATCACCGGTTATTCATTTTAGGGTCTGGCGCAGAGCAGCAGCTCCGTAAATATTTGATGACTTCATTTGATTTTTGGAAATAGCTCAGATCAGTGGGCTTTAGGTGTAGTGAAGAGTGGATGACCAATTTGGGCTTGGCCATTTGGTCAAAGCCAGTGTTTTATTACGGAGCCCGAGGCACATTTTCTCGTAGCTGGCTCTGAAGCCATGGCTCCCCTGGAATAATAGGTCCAACAGGGATCCTCAGATGGGGAAATGCTCCTTTACATGTCTTGGGGGATTTTTAAAAAGTTCGTCTGATGACTTTCACCCCTGCCCTCCTCACTCCTTTTGTACAAAGTATTTCTTTAAAGTGGGTGGGGGGCCACCAGCTGCCTGCTTTGCAGGTATGGTGAATGGAGTACAGCAGTGCCCTGTATCTGTGCCTGCTCTTCTTAGCCAGTTGTCCTGGGACTGAACACCAGGGGCCTGTTTGCAGAATATCTGGGCACATGGGCCCCTTCAGCCTGAAGCAGCTAAATGTGTGATGTGACCCCATCTTTGGTTGAATTTTAGTTTGCAGATGTCAAAGATGCTTATGGGAGAAAACAGAACCTTCTGTTTCTTTGCTTAGTTTTTTTCCAGCACGTTTTATAAAACGCTGTCATTTTTAACACTTTATGGCCAATTTCAGCCAGCGAGCATAGAATCCTAAGTGAAGGTAGACATCTCTTCTCAATGTTCACATTCCCACGTTTTATATTTCTGAAATGAGGATGTGCCTTACAGTAGATTTGTTCTCCTAGTGAACTTTTTCTCCCTCTTATTTCTTCTCCAAAAGCTGTTACAAAATCATTGGTGCATCTATCAGTTTGAAAGCATCTTAGGATTGAGTGTTGTCCTCCTGGTGGGGAGGACTATGACCTGTTGGGGCTCCATGCTCTGTTTACCTCACTTTTCTCGGGGCTTGCCCTACCCCATACAGTGAAGGCAGGACTTCACTTTGGGAAGAAACATCTGGAACTCTGACTTAGCACTACTTTCCTGCCATGTCTGTGTGTAGGTTTTGTGATTTTGCTGTGGCCTCTCCTCTAAAAGGGGCAAGTAGCCCATGGGAGGGAGATGAAGCCCTGTAAATGGGGGGTCTCTTCAGAACAGCCACATGCATGAGCTGGCCCGACAAGAGCGGAGCACCAGTTTGACATTTCCAAGGGCAGAACGAGCAGAGCATAGTCAGAGAGCCAAGGCACGGCTCCCCTCTCTGCTCCACCAGCTAATCATTTTGTGGTGTTTGCCAAAGTACTTCATTTCCCTGCACCGTAGAGTGCTTATCTGTAAAGGTGAGATGATAATATATTGATGACGATGATGACGATGCACAGGGTTCTTGTAAAAGTTGTGAGAGATGTAAGAAAAAAGTTTTGTAAAGGGCAAAGTTCTTTTCACTTGCAGCATGTTATTTGTGCATCATCTAGTCCAAGGATGGTAAATAATGAACATACATGCTGCCATTCCCCATCCTCCCGCCTGTGGCAGACATCACTAACTGATCATGGCAGACATCACTAATTGATCATGGCGGTCCTTTCCATTGAGTCTGGCCAGTGGCCTCAGGGTCCTTCGTATTATATAATGCTACCCATCAGCTGGGCTTAGCATGGGACATGAAGCCAGTTTGTCCTTCCTTGTCGACACACACACACATACATACCCCATGGGACATGAAGCCAGTTTGTCCTTCCTTATTGATACACACACACACACACACACACACACACACACACACACACACACACGTGCGCGCACACAGAAACTAAGGCCTCGGGAAGAAGGTGGAGTGACTTGCCCAAGACCTCAGTGAACAAGCGGAAGTGGGACTAAAAGCCTCAAATTTCTTAACTCCTCAACCAGTGCTTTTCCTGCCCTGTGCGTATACACTGTATCAAAAGGAATTAAAATTAATTTGGTCTTGAGAAATAGCGAGAGAATCCTGACTCCTCCCTTCCTTGTTATAATTAGATACCCTTGGGGTTGTCATCAAAGCCGGGCTGGATGACCTGCTTCTCTGCCTGATCCTGGAGTGATCAGGTTTCAAAGGGGAGACGCCTGTGGCTAGGCAGCTGGATTGGATGGTGTCTCTCAGCAGCGTAAAGTGGCAGCGGGGAAAGGCAGGCCCTGGGGTTACTCGATGATGACCTGGGTTTGGGACAGGTTTGCTGCTTACACACTTAAGTCCACAGACAAGTTCTTTAGTCCTTCCGTATCTTAATTTCTGGATCTGAGAGATGGGCTGATAATGATTCTTCACAGGAATGACATAAGATAACATGTTTGGAAATGCTTTGTAAACTCTGACATATGTGTTACTTTCTAAATATATGTTACTTTTTATAATTAGTACCAGTTGTTAGTGCTATGCTGGGTAAGTTGTATAAACTGAGTCTCACACTAAGGGCCACAAGGTGAGTGGACCCCTTTTCTTGTATGTTATTTTATCTTTTTGCCAGCCCAGGGTTCAGAAAGTTTGGAATTTGTGGGCCTTTCACGGATTCTTTCCTGTTTGCATCTGTCCCCAGCCTCATCCTGTTTCAATCATGTATGTGGCCTGCCTCGCCCTGGAAGGCCTTGGGGTCTGGGACAGCCTCTACTTGTTCATCTGTTAAGTGGGAGGACAGGCCATCCTTAAACCCTTCCAGGCTTTTTGAAAGCATTGTATGAGTTAATGGACTAGAAAGTGCTTCATGAACAGCAAAGAACTGGAGAAACATGTTGGCGACAACTCCTTTCTTTTCTTAAAAAGGAAAGGAGGGAGGCTGAGGTGAGGATGGTATTGAGTTGACAAAAAATGATATAAATATTTTGGCTGACAAAGCAGAATGAGGCTTTCTATATAAGCTAAAGCGAATAAATGGAGTCAGGTGATGCTTGGCCCCCCAGTCTGCTGTAGAAAACACAGGGAAAAACATTGCTTTCTAGTGAAGTGAGCTCTGTGTCAGGGGTCGATCTTTGATTACCAGGGGTCAGCCCTGTTCCTGGGTGAGGACCCAGGGAGGAATGAAACCTGGTGTCTCCCCCAGGGGTGGAAATGGCTACTGCAAAGTGAAGGAGGCCTGAGTATCACTTGGCAAGTCCTCGGCTTGCAGTTTGCTGGTAGCACTCAAAGTCAGAAGCACTTTTGGTTTGCTTACTGGATGTGTTATTGTCCAAGACAGCGTATCTGAGGAGCTAGCCATTCTTACCTCTCAGCTTTGAGCCTGTGCCATACAAATTCCTGCCTGTCTCAACATTTTTGTGGAAAATTGGGGGACTAAGGGTGGGAATTTTTGTCAGGTGAAAGTTTGCAGAGAATTTGTGTTTTGTTTTATTTTGGACTCAGTTTTTGCAAGCCAAGAAGATGTAGTCGGGGAAGTTAGAATACCCAAAAAGAATAAACGAAGATATTTTTGGATGTTGGGGAATTTTTTTTTTTTCTTAATTTCATCAAATGGGAAAAATAACTATAAAAATTTAATTGTGTTTATGTGGGTGTTTCTTATAAAGTATGCTGGAAAAGCAGAAAGTGAAACGGATCTGAAATAAAACTGAAACTAGTCTGAAATGAGGCCTCAGGGAAGAGAAACTTCCCTGGGGTGCTACTAGCCTTAGTTGGAATTTGTTGTAAGGCCTGCCTTTGTTTTATCAGAGGGGTCTAGAGCTATAAGGGTCACAGATAGCATCTAAGCCTGTGCCATCCAGTACGTATTGGTATCTACTAGCTGCACGTAGCTAGAAGTAGTTGAAATGTGGGTAGTCAATCCATAGATTTCAAAGACTTAGTAGAAAAAAAAAGACTATAAAAGGTCTCAGTGATAATTTGAAAATACTACAGGTTAAAATGATATTTTACATATTAGATTAAATAAGATACATTATTAATACTAATTTCACTGGTTTCTTTTTACTTTCTACTTTTTTTTAAACAATGTGGCTACTAGGAAATTTGAAATTGCCTCCATGGCTCATATTATATTTCTATTGTACAGTGCTGATGTAAGCAAACCTGCTCCTTTTATAGTAGAGGAAGTAGAACCCCAGAGAGGGCAAGTGGCTTCTCAGGGTCACACAATACTGTCATCAGATACCTGGACAGACTGCAGGACTCAGAACCTAGCATGGGATGATGATGTAGTAGTGTAGGCATTAGTATAAGTAGGTGGTTAAAATGGAGGAGGTAATGGGAGTTTGTAAGACAGAGAGAGAGAGAGAAAAAGAGAGAGAGATTAGTAATTCAGGGAAAAAATTATATTGCTTCCCACTTTACTTATCCCTCCCCTAAACATTAGTTGAACACTTTGAAAGAAAGCAAATCCAACAAGATGAGCAAACACAAATCTAAAAGATAATCCCTGACAATTTCTCTGCCTACCAAAAAATTCCAAATTCGTTTTTGAGTTTGAACTGGGGTATTTTTGGATCAGGTTGCAGTTCTGGGCTAGTTGGGGCAGAGAGATCCAGGTCACATTGGGGACTGTGGAGTTTGGGTCCTGCAGGGACTGGAAGCCATTCTTTTGCCAAGTCTTGTCTGCTTCCTGTAATGATTTGGGAAGGAAGGCTGCTAAAAGACCCAGAGGGCATCCTTTTATAGTGGGCAGAGCTGGCAGGGTGGGGGGGTCATCTCCCTTGACTTCCAGCCTGGATCAGAGACCTGGAGGTGGGTGAGCGGCCCAGGCCAGGAGCAACAGTCTCTAGTTTTCCAATTCAGTAGTACTCCTGCTCTTCATGTTTTGAAAGGAGTTTGAGCCATGTGTTGGAAATTCAGCTTTATAAACTCCTATTTTTTTTAAATTGGGAACTTTTCAAGGACTGAAGTTTAGCATTCTTACTTATCTCACATTATTTTTGCACAGTGGAATTTATCTGCCTTGAAATATAATCATTGTACATTTTCTGAGTGCTTATTGTACGACAGGCCTTGGGCGCGGTGGCTCAAGCCTGTAATCCCAGCACTTTGGGAGGCCGAGACGGGTGGATCACGAGGTCAAGAGATCGAGACCATCCTGGCTAACATGGTGAAACTCCATCTCTACTAAAAAATACAAAAAAACTAGCCGGGTGAGGTAGCGGACGCCTGTAGTCCCAGCTACTCGGGAGGCTGAGGCAGGAGAATGGCGTGAACCCAGGAGGCGGAGCTTATAGTGAGCCGAGATCCGGCCACTGCACTCCAGTCTGGGCGACAGAGCGAGACTCCATCTCGGAAAAACAAACAAACAAACAAACAAACAAAAACAAAAAACAGTCACCTTGTAAAGTAGAGATTTTTTTTTTTTTTTTTTTAAGTATGAGAGTGGAAATTCAGAGGTAAAAGGAATTGCCCAAGGCTACACAGCTAGTAAGTGGCAGCTGGATTCAAATTTAGGTGGCCACCATATTCTAAGCTCACAACAGACCTTTGAGGTGTGGAATCTTATCATTCCCGTTGTACAACTGAGGAAGGCATAGTAACTTGCCCAGGATGTGGAGTCGGTGGATGGGCTGGGACTTTAGACACGGCCACCCGTTTGTCTGTGGTGGGTTCTGAACCATGGCGTCTGGGGAAGCTGCTCTCCCCATTTTGTGGGGCCTGGGTCCGGGACTCCCTGGCTTTCAGCCCCCAGCTCCCCATGTGCCTCAGCGGACCAGCGGGTTGTGTGTTCCTTGCTCACAAAGCCTTTAATACCACGTTTGAAAACAGTTGCAGAAGGTTTGCTGTAATTAATTACATTTGACATACTTGGAATCAGGGCCTCCCAGATTCAGAATGCAAATTTATGCCCAGACAGATGTAAGGTATGCTTGGAGCCAAGAGCTCTGGCATGTCCCAGTCAGGGCCTGCGGCGTCGCTTGCTGCTCTGATGGGGCAGTAACAGGCCGTGAGAGGTGGAGTCAGAACTCAACCCCAGGGATACCTAGAGCCCACAGGCTGTCGGAGGAGAAATAGCCCTGAGTGCTCTCCAGTCTTGGGTACATTTTTTGCCCTCTTTGGACCTCAGTTTTCCCTACTGTACAATAAGGGCTTGGACTAGCTTGTCTTAGAAAGCATGTGCTGTTAGTTTGGGCAGGAGGGCAGTTAATAGAGAATCAGAGGGCGATTGGAAGTATGAACAGCTGAGGTAAGAGAGGCTTGGAAGAGCCAGGTAAGCAGGAGGCCATTGGAACAGACAAGAGAGATGTACAAGGTAAGGTCTGATTTCAAGTGCAAGACAGTGCTGATTGCCAGGGTTCCGCATGCAGAAATCCTCCAGTCAGTGCCAGTTCATCTTCCTACCCACACATACACTCACCTCACTGTCTTAGATAGTTATTGCTGTTTAACAAGTCACCCCAAAACTCAGTGGCTTAACGCAACAACGATCATTGATTGTCTCTCATGGTTTCTGTGGGCTAGGAATTTGGCAGTGGCTCATTTGGTCAGTTCTGGCTCGGGGTCTTTCTGTGGTTGTGGTCATATGGTGGCTGAGGCAGAGTCATCTTAAAGGGTTCTCCATGCTCATATTTGGTGCCAGGATTCTGAAGACTTGAACAGCTGAGCTCCTTGGGCCTGTCTCTCTGCTATCATCTCTCTCTCTTTTTTTCTCTCTCTTTCTCTCCCTCCTTCTCCATGTGTGGTCTCTCCAGCATAGAGGCTTCATATATGGCTAGACTTCTTATGTGGCATCTTGAGGCTGCAAAGACGCATGTGCCGAGATAGATAGCACTAAGCAACTGCAGCCTCACCTGTCATGACTTAGCCTCCAAAGTCAGGCAGCATCACTTCACTACATTGTATTGATTGAGGCAGTTTCAAAGGTGTGTGCCATTCAGAGGGCAGGACATCAACTTCATCTGTCTATGGAGCCATGTCAACATCACATTGAGCATGTAGGATGGGATATATGTTGATGTGGCCGTCTTTGGAAAACAAGGGCCACGGTACCATCAGTGTGCCCATCAATCTGTCTGACTAGCTCTCTACCTCTCCATGCATCTCTCTCTCTACCCACTCACCCATTCCATCTTTCCACACTTCAGACGTCTCTTCTTCTATGTGACTGTCTGTTCGTCTGTGTATTCCATTCAGTCAGCTAACACATTTTGAGGACCTATGTGCCAGGCACAGCTATATGCTTTCAATAATGAGCTCGAAGGGAGAATGAGACTAATGTTGATTGAGAACCTAGTGAATGTTAGTCCCTTGATCCTCAAAACAACTCCATGACTTAGAATTATCATCTTTATTTTCCTGGGAAGGAACCAAGACACAAGCTAAATAACTTGCCCAAGGTCATTCAGGTAACTAGTGTCAGGGCCAGGACTTGAACTCAGGACTGTCTCTGCATAGAATGCAGGCTCTATTTTGGTTTCTGAGTGTGAAATGTCTACCAAGAGTTAGTTCTCCACTTCTGTTTTTTTTTCCAAGTGAAAATAGTTTTTCTTCCCTGACTATAAACATAACATGTTCGTTACAAAAACATTGAAGTAGTACAAAAAAAAAAAGAATGTTGTTCTTTTCAAAAAATCACCTGAAATGCTGAGATAACCACTCTTCACATTTTGATGAGCACTATTCAGGCCATCTCTACATATTTAAGTACATATGATTTTACACAAATAGGATTATATTCCATGCTGTTCTGAGGCCTGATACCTTTTCCTTTTTAAACTCATAGATATTTTTCATCAGCAGCAAATGTAGATAGATCCTCATTATTATTTTTTTACTGACTACATTGTGTTTCCACCCTATGTATGGCCCAAAATTCAGTGTGTGATTAGATTTTGGTTATTTCTGATTTGTTGTTGTTATAATCTACTCTGTGAGAAACATCTTTTTCGTACAGCCTCTCACTTGTATGATCATCTCCTTAACGTCACTGGAAAACTGGCTGCAGGGCCACTGTGGATTTATATTCTATATGTAGACAGAACTTGCCAAGTGTCTCTCAGCAAGGTGGTATCCATTTACATTTCTATTAGGAGATTGTGAGTGCCCATTTTACACATCCTGGTCATCACCTTGTGCTTGTATTTTAAACCTTTGATGGCATGATGGGCAAACTAATGAGGTTGAATATCTGTTGGTGTATTTTTACATTTTGGTTGGTATGTTTTACTTGCATTATATTTTGGTCGATATGTTTAACTTGCATTTCTTTTATGAATTGCCTGTTCAATCTTTTTGCCCATTTTTCTCTTGGGGTGTTTATCTTTTCTTTTACATTTTTAAAGAAAAGCTCTTTGGATTTTGGAGATACTGACTTTATTATTTAGATTCCATTTTTTTTTCCTAGACTTTTTAAAACTTAATGTTATTTAGTGGAAGTGGTGGTTAAATGCAATGTTTACTTTTTAAAAATATTTATATTTTTGTGTTTTGAATTCTTTGTGTGTATGCGTAAATGCATGTCACATTTAAAAAGACTTCTCCGTATTAAGAATTTATAGTGAAAAGGCAACCTACAGAATGGCAGAAAATATTTGCAAATCCGATGTATTTGGTAAGGGGTTAATATCCAGAATATATGAAGAAATCCTATAAATCAACAACAACAAAAAATAACCCCATTAAAAAATGGGCAAAGAAATTGAATAGACATTTCTCCAAAGAAATATACAGATGGCCAGTAATCATATGAAAAGATGCCCAACATCATTCATCAGTTCAAAACCACAGTGAGATATCACCTCATACCCATTAGTATAGCTGTTATTTAAAAAAAAAAAAAGTGTTGGTGAGGATGTGGAGAAATTGGAACTCTTGTGTGCTGTTGGTGCAGCTGCTATGGAAAACGGTAGGGTGTTTCTTCAGAATCTTACACATAGAATTACCATATGATCCAGCAATGCCATTTCTGGCCATATATCTAAAAATTCAAAGCAAGGTCTCAAAGAGATGTTTTTCCACCCATGTTTATTGCAGGATTATTTGCAATGCTCAAAGGTGGAAGCAACTGAAATGTCCATCTACAGATGAATGGGTGAACAAAATATGATATATTCAGCCTTCATTTTTAAGGCTGAAGAATATTCTATTATTAACACTACTGGATTGTATATTTAAAAATGGTTAAGATAGTAAGAGAAACAAGTTAAACATTTACATAACCCAACAAATCAACAATGTATGATAGAATATTATTCAGCCTTAAAAACGGAGGAAATCCTGTCATTCTACAACATGGATGAAACTTGAGGACATTCTGCTTGGTGAAATAAGGCATTCACAAAAAGACACACACCGTGTGTGATCCCACTTATGAGAGAAATTGAAGTCAAATGCAGAAACAGAAAGTGAAATGGTAGTTGCCAGCAGCTGGTGCAAGGAGAATGGGCAGTTGTTAAATGGGTGAGAGTTTCGGTTTTGTAAAATGAAAAAGTTGTAGAGATCTGTTGCACAACAGTGTGAACATGGTTGTCCCTTAGTATCCATGGTGGATTGGTTCCATGCCCCGCCCCCCATATCAAAATCCATGGATACTCAAGTCCCTGATGTCAAATGGTGTATTTGCACAGAACCTAGGAGCATCCTCCTCTATATTTCAGATCATCTCTAGATTATGTATAGTACCTAATACAACGTAAATGCTTTGTAAATACTCTATTTTTAGGGAATATGACAAGGAAAAAGTCCGTACATGTTCTGTACAGATGCAGCTGTTCATTTTTTTTTCTGAATATTTTTAATCCAAGGTTGGTTTAGTCCGTGGATGTGGAACCCATGAAGACAGAGGGCTGCCTGTATACTTAACACTGCTGGATTGCACATTTCAAAATGGTTCAGATGGTCAAAGAAAAAAGTTAAACACTTCCATAACCTAACACATCAACAGTTTATCTTGTAGGAACATACAAGAAATATTTACGTCTTTATACCATGCGATATGTGTATAAGTGGTCACAGTAGAATTGGGTTTATAAATAATATGAAATAACTGGAAACAAGCAGAAAAGCATTTACAGAAATTATAAATTTCTTCTATTTTTTATATAGGTTTTGTTATACTTAAATGGTTTATCTATTTGGAATATATTTGGTTTAAAGGAAGGACATAGGGATCAGGCTCTATTTTTTCCCAAATGGTGAGCCCTTTGCTATAACACCAATAATTGAATGATCCATCTTTTCCTGCCTGATTTGAAATGCTGTTTTCATCTTACGTTAAACTTCCATATATTTAGGACTGTTTCTGGACTGTCTGTTGTGTCCTCTTGATGTACAGATGTACAGGTATCACACTATTTTAATTTGATCGCTTTAAAGTAAACGTTAACGTTAGAATCATGTCTTAAGAGCAGACTTAGGAAATAGCAGATAAATGACTGCACTGCCTGCTGTGCTCACTAAGTTGGGCCACTTTCTGGTGGACTCCTTCACTGGGCAGACTCGCCTTGTTAGCCAGACTGGCATCAGTGCCATTTTAGATAAGGAAACTGAGGTTGAGTGAGGTTAAGAAACTTGCTGTAGGAAGTAGCAGGGCAGAGACTGGAGCCTGAGTCTGTCCAGCCCCAAAGCCTATGGAGTTCCTTTCAAAACATGCTTTGGATGTGCCGGTATATTTCCTTAGGGACTATATAAATACCTTATTGAATCAGATAGAATATGGTAGTTGTGGCTTATCTGAAATGTTTCCCTGGCTGCAGTTAGTTGCATACTAATATTTGTTTTAATAAGTTAATTTTTAAACAATCTAGTGATATTATAGAGAAATCAGAAAATAAAAAGATCATCCCGAATAAATGTCATCCCTCTTACATTTACCATTAAAATTTGGACACCTTTCCCTCAGGTTATTTTGTAAGCATATTTTTATTATTTAAGTCATAACGTATTAGAGTTCTGTTCCTGCCTTTTCCTTCCCCCATCTTCTCAAGCTGCTTTGTCTTCCTAATGACAAAGCCATTTTTCAAGACTACATAATATTCACAGACGAGAATGAAAATAATTTATTTAACTCATACTTTATCGTTGAACATTTAGGTTGGTTCTGATTTTTCACTTACAAAATTATACTGTAATGAACATCTCCTATATATAAAAATATTTTGATATTTTAAAACCATCTCTTTTTGATACAATCCCAATGAGAGATTATTGGGTCAAGAATACATATTAGTTTAACACATTTCTATATTTCCACCTGCCCCTTTTCTGACATTTATTGATACTAGGCTTTGGGAAGCTTTGTTCATTTGGAAAATAAATGTAGTATATTCTTTAAAAAGGTTTTACTGACTTATTATTATGAAAGGAGTTCGTGTTCAATGAGGAAAACAGAGTATGTATGCAAAAAACGAGTCATAATTCCACAGTGCTCCAAGATGATTTTGTCAATTTCATATCTATCCTTGCATTATTTTTTTATACAAATAGTAATTTTTCGGTAAATTATTTTTAGATCTCACATTTTATTATTATTCTGTAGTAACCAGTTTTTCTGCATTTATGTTAACAGTTTGTATTTGGAGGATGATTCTTTGTCTTTCAAGATCTTAAACACCTTTTCAATGTATCCATCCACCTGACTGACCATTACATATTTGTGCCAACTGTGGGCATTGACCCTTAATAGGTGCCAAGGTGCTGAATCAATATGAATTTTGTTCACAGCCTTCTGGAATGTGCTGTAGAAAGTTCAGTGCTCTCAGACTGATTGCCAAGGGTGGTGGAGGGAAAGATGAATCTTGGTAAAGGGAATCCAGGGCAACTTCTTGAGGGAAGTGGCATTTGAACTTAGCTTTGTATTTGTAATTGTAATTGTATTGAATTTATAAAATGACTTGGGTAGGACAATATTATGTTTTTTCCACCCAGTAACATGGTCTGTTTATTCATTCATACTCCTTTATATGACTCAAGTTTTGAAGTTTTCCAAATAAGTTTGGAGCACTTATTTTTAAGTTTATTGCTAGATATTTGATATTTTTGACGGCAATTTTGACTGAGGTCATTGCCCTCATTGTATATTTTGCCTAATTAATGTAGGTATATAGAAAAACTATTGATTTTTATGTGATTGTTATGTTAGTGGATAACTTATTGTATTACCTTCGTAGTTCTAACAGTTTCTTGTTTCTAGGTAGGTGACAATATCATATGCAAATAATACTCATTTTCCTTCATTTTTTACAATATTATCCTTTTTTCTCTTATATTATGCATTGACTAGACCTCCTGGAACAATTTGAATAATAACAGGGATAACAAGTATTCTTGTATTGTCCTATTTCTTATTTCTTTTTTTAGTGAGAAGGATTCTAGCATTTTGTAATCAAGTATGATATTTTGTTTCAGAAATATATATTTTTTATCATATAAGTAAGCATCCTTCTGAGTTGCTAAGAGTTTTTTATTTTTAAAATTTGTGAAGATGGAGGTGAGTGACATGATAGAGGACTGATTTTCAACTTTCTGTATTTGAATTTTTCTTCTGCAATGGAGTGTGAATCATTCCCCTCCCCCACTATAAAGCTATTTAGTAATAGGGGGAAAAAGGATGATGAATTTTTAACAAATGCCTTTTTATTATGTACCCAGATGGCCATATGGTTTTCTTCCTTTGATCTGCTGATGTGATGAATTATATTAATAGATTTTCTAATATTAAACTATCCTGGAAGGAGCCCATTTTGTTCATGGTGTTTTTATTCTTTAATGCATCCTGGGTCCAATTTGCAGTGTTTTGTGTCTATATCCATTAGTGAGATTGCCCTGCAGTTTTATTTTTAGTGTGCTGTTTTTGTCATTTTGTAAGGGGGGGTCATGCTAGTATAGGGGTTATAAATTAGAAAGCTTTCCAGCATTTCCAGTGATCTGAAACATGGAGGATAAATACATTTAAGATTATGTACTTATTGGTAGTGGTCGCTGAGATTGCTGTGTTGAGAAGGATTCTGAGGCCTTGTCATGTGTAAACAATTTAGTGTTTTGTAAGAGTGTAGGAAATGAGGGTTTAAGTGTGCATGCCAGATGTTTATTTGTAGTCCCTGCTTGGAATGATTTATATTGCACGGGAATTATCTTTTCAGAGTTTAAAATAACTTGCCATTAAACTCTGTCTTGTCAGGTTTTTGGAGATAATTATTTTCCACTATAATCCTTTCTTCAATAACATTTTGGCTTTTGCTCTTTTCATGACAGTTTTGACCATTTATATTTTCTGAGAAATGTATTCATTTCATCAAGAATTTGAGCTGTATTTGCATAGAACAGAATATAATGTTATTTTAAGAATGTCCTCTGTATAGTTCTTTTCCTAAACTGATTTTTTTTTTGTAGTTGTTTTATTTTTTTCTTTATTCCTTGGTTGAATGACTAGTATTCAGGGAGTATTTGGTTGATTTCTGTTGTTTTATTGTTTCCCCCTTAAATTTTTAAAGTTGCTTGTCAATTCTAACTACTTCCAAATTATTATATTTTTATGTTAAGTAAGCCCACCGTTCTGCTTTCTTTAGATTTTAAAAAAAATCTTGGGTGAAAGCCTGGCTCTTTGTTTTTCTGTTTAGTAATAAAAGTGCTGGGTTAATCAATGAATTTTCCTCTGAGTACGTCTTTGGTCACATCTGTAAGTGACCCAAGTCACTTACTGTGAAGTGTCATTACTATTTTCTCCCTTAAATATTCTATAATTGTAGTTTTGATGTTCTCTGTAGCCTAAAGATTATTTATAAGTATAATTTAAATTTCTGTGTTATTTCTTTTTCAGTGTGTTTATTTTTATTCATTTTTAGTTTATTCTGTTGTGAGAAATGTTGCCAATAATAGTTTTTGCTTTTTGTAATTTATTGAAATTTTTGAATTCCTTTTAAATATTAATTTGTGTAAATGTTTCATCTGCTTGCAAAAGAAGTAATTTCTGTTTTTAGGGTTTATTTTTTGCTTGTATTCACATATTACATAAGCCAATTTTGTATATCATTGACTTTATTAATTGTATTTGTCAGATTCCCCATAGGGCCTTAGGTATATTATTAAGTTTTTCTAATTATTTCAAGAAATTGAGAGCCCGTTAATGTCTTCTAATATTATTTCTTTTGATTTTACTGTTTGCTTTATATATTTTACTTTATGTATTTTATTACTAGGTCATTTAACAGAAATATACCTGCCTTCTACATTTTATTATGGGTTGTACCCTTAATTTGTAAAAATAGGCCCTCCTTGACCTGTTTTATGCTTTCTGCTTTCAGTTCTGGATTTTCTAATTTTTATAGTTCATTTCCTGCTTTTACCTTTAATTCTAGTGATTTTTATGAAAGCACTTCCTGCTTTCTATTGTTGGAATTTACCTTGTATAGTTTTACATATTTATTTTACTTTTGCGTGTTCTATGTACTTAAAAAAATAGCTACTATGTATTTCTTTTCGATATCATGCTTTTTTATATTTAAAAACTCAAGAGTCTTGAGATCTGTGTTTTTTAATATGGAACTTATCCCTGTTTATATTTATTATCATAACTGATGTGTTTTGTTTCATCTGATTACAGTTTTTCCCCCTATATACTAGTACAACTAAGAAGATGTTTTTGATTCCTTCATATGTGAATGGCAGTTTGGATAAATATAGCATTTTTGGGTTATGCATTTCATCCCTCAGTACTCAAGAGATGTTCTGTAGTCTTATGTTATTAATATTTTAGAATATAATTTAGAGGATACACGATATTTTGCTTTTGTGCTTAATTCCTCCCTGTCCCCAGCCTTCCTGAATGCCTGTATCATTCTTTTTTCACCCTCGAAATTTGAGGCTTATTCCAGGCTCTTACATTTTAATGTCTTTTAATTAGTTGCTGGGAACATGGCATGTACTTGCAGTCTATAGATTTCTTTCTTAATAATAGGAAATGTTTTGTTCCATATGTCCCATTGGCCTCATCTTTTTAAAATGGCGGTTATCTCTATATATCCATATACTCCTATTGTTTGCCTTCCATAATTATCTTTACTTTTGGTTATTTTAATCTTTTAAATTTTTTTTTAGTTTTATATGTGTTTCCCCAGCTTTTCCTTTGCATCACTTACTCAGTTTTCTGCACTGACGGTTCTGCCATTTACTGCTTTGGATACTGGGGTGTTTGTTTTTTGTTTTTTTGTTTTCTTTTTTGAGAAGTAGTCTTGTCCTGTTGCCCAGGCTGGCTGGAGTGTAGTGGCACGATCTTGGGTCATTGCAACCTCTGCCTCCCAGGTTCAAGCGATTCTCCTGATTAGCCTCCCGAGTAGCTGGGATTACAGGTGCCCACCACCATGCCTGGCCAATTTTTGTATTTTTAGTAAAGACAGGGTTTTGCTATGTTGGTCAGGCTGGTCTTGTACTCCTGACCTCGGGTGATCTGCCCGCCTCAGCCTCCCAAAGTGCTGGCATTATAGGCGTGAGCCACTGTGCCTGGCCTGATACTGGTTTAATGGCATTATTTGATTCCGTGCACTTTTCATTCCTGGAGCTTCTCTTTCTATTTCACTCTGTTCTTTTCTTTAATTTTACTGAGCACACAAAGGAGCGTGTCTGAGATGTATTTCTGTTTCCCAGAGTAACACTGTGCTCTGAATGTTTCTTCTCCGAATCTTGAGCATGATGCTTAACTCCTATTTTTGTAACCCCGTTTTGTTTCCTTCGCCCTCCCCCTGTTTGCCTCATTTCTTCATTCAAAATAAGGGAAGTCTCGTGTTTGGCATGTTTGGCTTGACCTGGTATATATCCTAAAATGAAGTCAGTAGCTGCTTCCTCAGATTTTTAGTTTATTTTTTTTAAGAGATAGGGTCTTGCCTTGTCATCCAGCCTGGATCATATCTCCCTGCAACCTTGAACTCCTGGGCACAAGCAGTCCTCCTGCCTCAGCCTCCTGAGTAGCTGGGACTACAGGTGTGCACCACCACACCCAGCTAATTTTTAATTTTTTTGTAGAGGCAGGGTCTTGCTATGTTGTCCAGGTTGGTCTCAAAGTTCTGGCCTCAAGCAATCCTTCCGCCTCAGCCTCTGGAAGAGCTGGGACTGCTTCCTCAAACCCTGAGTGGAAAGAGGAGGGCTAGATGTTACACATTTATAGACAGATCAGTGATGCAGCAGCCTAAAGTTGATGAGGTGAGGCTGAGACTGTAGTTACCTCAATACGTGGTTCTTTCCTTTCGCTTAGTGAAGCTGTGCTGGGAAGTGTCCAGTGGTTTAGGCTCAGATTCTTTCCTGGTAGGATTGTGGGATGGGTTTGAAAGCCCTAGCTGGAAGTAGCTTAGCTTCTCCTGGCATTCCCTGTAGGTCCTGTCACCTCGGTTTTCCTCTTATCAGCATGCATCAGAGACTCAGGGAGGGTGGCTGTGAGATGGTCCCTTGTGATGCCCTGTGATTTATCCCCACATCTGTAGCATCTAGAAGAAATTCCTCAGTAGGTGGCTTTTGCATGGCTCCTTTTCTAGATTTTAAGACATTTTTCCCCTAATTTTTTCTTGTAAAGTACACGTATTAAACTTACCATCTTTTTTTTTTTTTTTTTGAGACGGAGTCTGGCTCTGTCGCCCGGGCTGGAGTGCAGTGGCCGGATCTCAGCTCACTGCAAGCTCCGCCTCCCGGGTTTACGCCATTCTCCTGCCTCAGCCTCCCGAGTAGCTGGGACTACAGGCGCCCGCCGCCTCGCCCGGCTAGTTTTTTGTATTTTTTAGTAGAGACGGGGTTTCACCGTGTTCGCCAGGATGGTCTCGATTTCCTGACCTCGTGATCCGCCCGTCTCGGCCTCCCAAAGTGCTGGGATTACAGGCTTGAGCCACCACGCCCGGCCAAACTTACCATCTTAACCATTTTAAAATACAGTTCAGTGGTACGTTCACATTGTTGGGCTACCAATCTCCAGAAGTCTTTTCACCATTCCAGACTGAAACTCTATGCCCATTACACAGCCACTTCCCATTGCCCCTTCCCCCCAGCCTCTGGTAGCCTCCATTCCACTTTCTGTGTGACTTAGATCAGGGGTCCCCAACCTCCGGGCTGCAGACCAGTACAGGTCCGTGGCCTGTTGGGAATTGGGCTGTATAGCAGGAGTTGAGCCAGCATTACCTGAGCTCTGCCTCCTGTCAGATCAGCAACACCGTTAGATTCTCACAGAAGCGTGAACCTTATTGTGAATTGTGCTATTGTGAATTGTGCATACAGGGACCTTGGTTGCACTCCTTAGGAGAATCTAATGCCTGATGATCCGAGGTGTGACCGTTTCATCCTGAAACCATCATTGCCCCCACCTCTGTCCATGGAAGAACTGTCTTTAAGAAACTGGTCCCTGGTACCAAAAGATTGGGGACTGCCGACTTAGATGACTCTAGGTACCTCATAGAAGTGAACTCACACAGCATTTGTGTTTTCGCGGCTGGCTCGTTTCACTCAGCATAATGTCCTCAAGGTACATCTGTGTTGCAGCACATGGCAGGTTCCCTCTTTGTTAAAGGCTGAATAATACTCCCTCATATGTACATACCACATGTTGTTTATCCATTTGTCTATCATTGGACATATCAGTTGCTTCCACCTTTTGGCTATTATGAATGATGTTGCTATGAACGTGGATGGACAAACAACTCTTGGAGACTCTGCATTCAGTTCTTTTCGGTATGTACCTAGAAATGGAATTGCTGGATCATACGGTCATTCTGCATTTAATTTTTTGACAAACTGCCATTTCTATTTTTATTTTTCTATTTTATTTTTTAAGACCGAGTCTTGCTCTGTTGCCCAGGTTGGAGTGCAGTGGTGTGATCTCGGCTCACTGCAACCTCCACCTCCCAGGTTCAAGTGATTCTCGTGCCTCAGCTTCCTGAGTAGCTGGGACTACAGTTGTGTACCACCACACCTGGCTAATTTTTGTATTTTTAGTAGAGATGGGGTTTTAGCGTGTTAGCCAGGCTGGCCTCGAACTCCTGACCTCAGGTGATCTGCCCACCTTGGCCTCCCAAAGTGCTGGGTTTACAGGCGTGAGCCACCATGCCTGGCCGACAAACTGCCATTTTTAAATGCCATTAACCCTAACAGTTTTGCACAGTAGTTAACCTCATCACTACTTTGGGCGGGCTGTACAGGGATTCTTTCCTTCATCTTACAGATGAGTAAACTGAGGCACCGAGAGGAAGAGGAAAAGTGACTTCTCTGAGGTGAGGCAGTAACCCAAGAGAACCTGGCAGAGCTAAGGCCGGAACCCAAGCTCCTGTCTCCTAGCACCGTCCTCTCCCGCTGCTGCAGGAGAGCCTTTGTTGCTCTTGAGGGTCTAAACTTTGTCTTCAGTTCTCCTCAGGGCAGAATCTCTCCTTTTCCTCAAGTTCTCCTGCCTCGTTGGGCCTCAGCGTCTCCCACTTTAAAATGGGCATCTCCTTTCCCCCTCTCCTGTCTAGGCAGCTGTTGCTCTCGCCCTTCTCTGTGCGGACTTGGCCAGCCCGGTGCTTTGCCAGACACTTGCAGGGAACTGCTCTTGCGGCTGAGCTAGCATCTGCTTCCCCATCTGGTCTCAACTTTTTTCTTAATTACCCACTGAATTGGCTCTAACAAAATGCTGACAACTTGAGTGAGACATTAGCTGATACATCAGCGCCCGTGCCAGGGCCTCACGGGCTTTTCCGGGACATGCCAAACCCGGGCCCAGCAAAAGACCTTGTTCCCTGGCCGGAGTCCCCATTCTAGCTGAGTGGAAGCTCCAGCCAGGGGACAGGGTTATCATGGGGTCTCATAGCTCAGAAAGGCCCCTGCTTAGTGGCTGAACTAAGGCTTACGGCTTCCTAAGTGGCCTGGTGGCTGGGTCGCAAACCTGCGAGCAAGTTTTGTTCTCTCTCCTGCTGCCTCCTTGGTCCCTAATCCTCTGAGTCTTTTATTCCAAACTCCTGTTCTCCGGACTATTTCTGTTTTGTTTTTCCTCTGCGTGTCTTAACTGGTCTTGAAGCTGTGGTACTAAGTGTGTCGCGGTGGGAGGGACATCGAGCTGAGCATCTGTGGCCTTGAGGTGCCTCTTCATGCCTTTTTGGGCCTGTTTTTGCATCTGCATAAAGGGGTCCAATGCAATGTAATACAGACTCTCATTCTAACTTTCTGTGATTCTGAGAAGAAAGGGCAATGCTTCCATTTTTCTCAACTAAGTAGTTTAAGAACAGTCAGAAGCTGCCTATGAGAAGGTGAAGAGTGAAGGCACTGGAGTCGGCCAACCTGGATTCAAGTCTTGCCTCTGCTCCTTCCTCCCTGTATGACTCTGAGCAGTTTACTAAACCTCTCTGTTTCCTCTTTGTAAATTGCAGGGTCGGGGCAGGTTCAAAGAACCCCGTGTGGAGTTAGTTATGAAGATTAAATGAATTAATACATGTAAACACTCAGCGCATAGTAAGAACTCAGATGCTACCTGTTTTCTTTCCCTCCCTTTTAAAAATCATGTGCCACAAGTTAATTTTGCTCAGTTTAGTGTGTGTGGCTATCTTTGCTCATGTAGGGTCCTTTCTAGATTTATTTAATTTTTATCCCCATTTTCTCCACCTTCTCTCCTCCTCCCCTACCTCCAAGCCACTTATTCTAATGTATTTAACATGCATCTTTTTGTTTGTATGTTTTTAGAGACATGCACTATTGTTTTGTGTGCATGCTTTAAACATTTACATAAATAATACAGTGTTTGAATCTCATTTTGTTTCTCACTTTTGTGCCTCTGCTCTGTTTTTGAGATCCGTCCACATTACTTCCAGCTGCTCGGTGCAGCCACCACATTTTACCTATTCACCTCCAAGCATTTTAATCAACACCCAGTATCCCATTGTAAGGAACTACCGTAGTTTATATAAACAGTCCCCTTCTGACGGGTATTTTTCGTGTTCCTAGTTTTCTGGCTATTATAACCGGAGAACCAATGCTGCTTGTGGTGTAGAGCTGCTGGTGATGAATTCCTTAGCTTGTGTACTTCTCATTTGCCTTAACTGTCCCCCCTCACCCCAAATAAAACTGCAGTGAACATCCTTGTGTATGTTTCCACATGGACCCCTGGGAGGCCTTTTTTATGATGTATACTCAGGTGTGGAATTTAGGATAGAATGAAATAGAGAATATTTGAAGGAAGCAAAAGGAGTGGAGGCTAGTCTTGAACTCCTGACCTGAACTGAGTAAGTCATAAAATCACTTTGCCAATAAAGAATTTGACTGCCTGTTGGGCTTGCCTTGAATCCCATCTAAGGACCTCTTTTGGTTTTTAAATTTTTAACTTGAAATGCATGAGCGAATACATGTTCTTTGAAAACAAAACAGATGACACAGAAATAAGTAGAATGAAGAATAAGAATGGAAAGGACCCCTTGACATTACTTTCCATCCTCCTAAGCCCTGTTTCCAGTGTGTAAGTCCTGGTGACAGTGGAGTATATCACCCTAGGTCTTTTTCTTATACATTTACAGGTACAACTGTGAGCCATTCATACTATTTTACAGCTTGGTTTTTCTCATTTAATAGGGTGTTCGCAAGGTCATTCTATGTTAGCCCCAATGAATCTGCCTCTGGTTTTTTTTTTTTTTTTTTTTTTAATCAACACTGTTTCATTGTAAGGATCTATCATAGTTTATGTAACTAGTCTTCTTCTGGTGGGTATTTTGGTGTTCCCAGTTTTCTGGCTGTTATAAGCAGAGAAGCAGTGCTTCTTATGTACGTCTGCTGCTGATGAATTCCTTTTGGTTTTGTGCTTCTTTATTTTGCTTTTGTTTTTGAAAGATATTTTTGCTAGCTATAGAATTTCAGGTTGACAGGGTTTCTTTTTCTTTTTTTTTGGTTTGTTTCTTTCAGTACTTTAAAGATGTTGCTTCACTGTTTCCTGGCTTGTTTCTGATGGAAAGTTGGTTGTTATTTGTTCCTCCGTGTGTAATGTCTTCAAAAAAAATTTTTTTTTTTTTTTTTACTACTTTTAGGATTTTCTCCTTATCTCTCATTTTAAGCAGTTTGATTAATGATGTGTCTGTTTCTTCTACTTGGGATTTATTGAGCTTCTGGGTTCACACTAAACTAGAAAACTTTCAACCATTATTTCTTCAGATATCTTTCTCTCCTCCCCTTCTTCACGCCTCCTTTTTTTTTCCCCCAGGGATTCCAATTGCATGTATATTAAGCCTTCTGAATCTGTCCCATAGCTCATGGATGCCCTATTTTTTCCATCTTTTATTTTTCTGTGTTTCATTGTTAGTAATTATTGCTCTGTCTTCAAATTCATCAATCTTTTCTTATTTAATATCTAACATTCTTAATACTACCAAGTGTATTTTTTTAATCCCAGGCATTGTATTTCTCATCTCTAAAAGTTTGGTTTGGGTCTTTTTATATCTCCTGTGTCCCTGAAACATGCTTATGTTTTTTCTCTACCTTCCTGAACATATGGAGTATATTTATGAGGGCTGTTTCAACATCCATAAAGTCTACTATATGTCATTTTTGTATCTCTTCCTATTAATTTTTCTGTTGCTTTCATGCTGAGCAGTTTTTGATTCTGAATTTTGATTTTGAATTTTACATTGTTGATCGTTTTGGTGCTGGCTGTTTTGGGGTTTAAGTATTTTTGTGCTGTGCTTTGCTCTCTTATTGGTGAAGTCTTAGCTGTGTTTGTTTCCTTTGACTGCTCTAACAAATTATCACACACTTAGTTGCCTAAAACAACACAAAATTATTATCTTGTAATTCTGGAGATCAGAAATCTTGAAATGGGCCTCACTGGATTAAAATCAAGGTGTCAGCCGAGCTTCTAGAAGCCGTAGGGGAGAATCTGTTTCCCTTTCCAACCTTTAGAGGCTACCTATACTCTTTGGCCCGTGGCTTCTTCATCCTCAAAGCCAGCAACATTGGGCAGAGTTCTTCTCACGTTGCCAGTCTCTGGCTCTCTCTTTTCTGTCTCCCTCTTCCAGGGAAGGACCCTTGCCTTGAGCCCACTCCAGCCATCCAGCATAATCTATCTCAAAGTCATCTGATTAGCAAGCTTAATTGCATCTGCGAGTAGCCTAACACATTCACAGTTCTGGGGATTAGGACGCACATGTCTTTGTGGGGTGCGGGGAAGGCATTATTCTATTATTCTGCCTATCACAGTCATTACATTACTTGGAAACTATTTGTTGTTGTTGTTGTTGTTGTTGTTGTTTCTAAGACTGCCTCACTCTGTCACCCAGGCTGGAGTGCAGTGGCATGGTCTTGGCTTACCATAACCTCCACCTCCCGGTTCAGGCAATTCTTGTGTCTCAGCCTGCTACTAGAGGCACACGCCATCACACCTGGCTAATTTTTGTATTTTTAGTAGAGATGGGGTTTCACCATGTTGGCCAGGCTGGTCTTGAACTGCTGACTCAAGAGATCTGCCTTTGCCTCCCAAAGTGCCTGTTTGATCTTTGAGGCTTGTTATTCAGCTTTGTTCGGCAAGACCAGAGCAACCTTCAGAATACAGCAGGGGTTGGCAAACTACAGGCCAAACATGGGGCAAATCAGGCTTGCCATCTGTTTTTGTAAATAAAAGTTTATTGGAACACAGAAATGCTCATTTTTGTGTACTGTCCATGGCTGCTTCCATTCCACAACAATCCATGAAACCTAAAATATTTGTTTTGTGACCCTTTATAGAAAAGGTGTTCTGACCCCTGGTCTACAGGCTAATTTTCCGCAACTATTGAGGCCATATCTTTGTGAGTCCTCAACCCGATGCCCTGTATATTATGAAGTTTCTCTACTTTCGCTGTTGGGAGTGTGAACTGTTCGTAACCCTGGATGAGCTCTGAGAATGGTTCTGCTTGGTTCTTTCTGATGGATCTTTCTCCAGCCTCAGGTGCTTTCCTGATATACATGTGCTGATGAGTTCTTGGGTGAAGCCGTCGAAGAATTGCAGCTCATTCTCTGCAGCATTCTCTTCTCTGATTCTCTCCCTTGCACGTTTTCACCTTCCTTGCTCCTCCCAAATTCTAAACTCTTACCTCCTCAACTTCCGGAGACCTCTGAGCTCTGCTTGGTTTTCCCCTCCCTGCACTGCAGTTTTATCATTCTCCAGGCAGCAAGCTGGGACAATCACAGGACCCACCTTGTTTGCTTCCCTCTGTTAGGGCGCTTTGCCCTGTGTTGCCTGTGACCCAGTGTCTAAAAATCATTGTTTGATATATTTCGGCCAGTTTCTTAGTTGTTTAATGGTTGGTGAATCTGATCCCTCTTTACTCCGTCATGACTAGAAGCCACCAGTGCTGCTTATATCAGTATTATTTTGCCTTGATGAGAGTACTTTTGGAAGATGGCATACCAGGAGAGGCATTGTGGGGTTATAGACTCTGTGCATTTCAAAGATATTACCAAATTGGCCCATGTCAGGGCTGTGCTGTTTTATATTTTCGAGTCTCATTCTCTTAGCAGGGGTTGTGGGGATGGATGATGGATATGAAACTACTTTGAGCTCCATAAAGTGTTGGGAAGATGCCAGAGGTTATGGCTCTGGAGAAAGGGCTTCTCCTGGCTGTTTCTCCTTTGCCTTGGGGTCTCTGACGGGCATTTCACTCTTCCATGCTATAGTCGGACTGTAGGGTCATTTACTGACTGCCTGTGACTGTTATTTCCTTAGCAAGTGGGGGTGGGCTGGGGAGGAGTCTTCCTCTAGACTGCTCCTTTCTTTCCTGACATCTGCTGAACCTACAGATGCCACATCATGTCCCAAGTGCTCTGTATAGTCATTGTGATGTAATTTAATTCTGCACCACAAGCTGGAGAGTTTGAGATGAAATGGAAACTAAGAGAGGTGGTGTGGTTTGCTCAAGGTTAGGCAGCTAATTCGTAGCAAAGTGAGGATTCTTTCTGCCTTTAAACCAAACCTGCCAGTTTATACAACAGACCATCCATTGTAGTCAGGGCCCTAGGTTTTAAGGGACAGAAACTCATCTCAAACTTGCTTAATCCAAAAGGGACGTGTATTGGCATACCTACTGAAAAGTCCAGGGGTTAGCCAATCTTAGGCATGGCTGGCCCACATATGCAGATGATGCCATCGGAAATGTGGTGTTCTGCATCTCTCAGCTCTTGTTTCCTTGTGTTGACTTCTTCAGGCAGGCCCTCTCCAAGTGGTGACAGAAATGGCTGTAGCAGCACCATGCTTATTTCTCACCCCCAGTGGAGTAGTCCTGGAGGAAAGAGAGCATCTCTTCTCCAAGAGCTTTAACAGAAGTCCCAAGGAAGACTCTCATTGGCCCAGTGAGGGCCACAGGCTCATCCCTAAGCCAATCACAGTGTGAGGATGGTGTGTTGTTATTATTGGATGGTCCTGGGTTATTTGATTCTCTTGCTGGAGTTGGGGGCTGGGGATAGCCCATTGACATCACTTAGGTTGTGGGGACCTGAAGGGATGAGATAAGTTCTGTACTACAAGATGGGGTGCTGAGGAGGCAGAAACAAAACCGTGTCCACTGCACCCCCTTTGGCCTCTAGAGCAAGCTCAACCACTCTGGCCCTTGCAGCTCCAGTTGTTCATGGCGTTCACAGGTCTGCTTGGCCCCTACCCTGGTGAGTGGCTTCCTTGTCTGGCTTGACAGTGGCATTCTGTCCTCCTGGTTGCTGGCCGTCCACTGTTCTCTTGCCACCCTGGGCAGGGACTTGCCCAGGTGATGAGGCTTCCTGGCTCTCATTCCCTTTTGCTGAATTCTTATCCAATATTCAGCACCAAGAAACCCAGGCCCAGCAGGCTAAGGACACCTCCACACTACCTCTTTCATCATGAGTAGGCAAGAACTTTCCAGAGGGTTGTCTAGCACCCCCTGCATGAGAGGCCCCTGGGGCCACCTGTAGACTGGTGTTTCTGCATCGCGGGGAGGTACATTTGAGAGTCTCACCAACTGGCCAGGCGATGCTTCCACATGGATGGTTGAGAGCCAGTTAGATGATTGTCCTCAGATGAGCTGGGGTTTTCTTTCAAGGACTCTCTTTCCTTCTGATGGGGTTGTTTGATTTATCCCGATCTGAGGATTCCTCTCCTTCCCATGAGAGCTGCCCCCTTCAGAATCATGGGGGTGTCACTGTGGGAGCTTGAGTCTGCAGTGTGGGGATCCCTTTCTCAAGAGGTCGGCATGATTATTTTCTATCTAGTGCTTTGTGGGTCTCAAGACTTAAATTGGGAGGAATGTTAAAAGCAAGGATGATGCACAGTGTGCCTGCATTTCCATGAAACAATGGCACCCACAGCCTTAGCAGGTTGGGTCCTGAGACCTGGGAGGCTCGGGCAGTCAAAATAGTCTTGATGTCTTGAGCCTTTGGCTTGGGAAAGCTCAGTGAGTGATGTAACAGCACATTTCACTTGTTCGTAAGTTAAGACCCTAACGCTTGTAGAGAAAAACATTATCTTTACCCACTATGAGATTTCAAAAACCTTTTTAGCTAAAGAACTCTTTCATAAATGCAGTCTCACACAGGTGCTCAGGATGTTAAATACGTAGATAAAAGCAGTTTAAAAAAATGGAGGAGGGAGGACCATGTTATGACTTTTGTGGGCCTTGGGCACTTTTGTCTTCATGGACTCCTTCCTTCATATAAAAAATATTAAAAAGTATTTTTTTATGACTGCATTGGTGTAGAGGTGAATGTATTAATATTCTGTGTTACACATTTTTTTGATCTGAAATTTCATCTTTTAAGTTCTGATTTTAAAAGGAATGAAAGCATTTTTGTGGGTCCCTAAAAGTTTCTTGGGCCCTGGGTGCTGTGCCTGATGTCCCCATCAGTCAGCCCCGAGGGAGCAGGTTCCTATGTGCTTGGCCCCTCTCTGGCTGGCCCCTGAGGCAGCTGGAGGAAGTCAGTTTGAGGACCACTGTGCAGAGTTATCACTTGCCCCTTCTCAGGCTTCTGCCTCACTGGGGAGTGAGGATCACAGAATCACAAGATAGCATAATAAGGATGGAATGTCAAGGCCATTCATACCCCAGCCACCTTCACCCTCCAACAAACAGGTCTTGCCCTTCAATCTCTTAAGTGCCATTCTTGGTAAATGATCATCTTTCCTGCCTCTGCTTGGGCCGCTTCTAGGGACAGTGAGTTCATGACTGTGTTTTAGTCCTCCTTTTTGGTCTGTGGGGCTTCAGTAAGTTCCTGGGTCAATCGCCATTTATACCTTGAAGCCGGTGAATCCCAGAGTGGCCGAGTCATTGCTGAGCTGGGATAGGAGCCAGGAGTCTGGGGTCTGAGGCGAAGCTCTGCCCTCGGCTGCTGTGGGACCTGAGTAAGGACACTCTCCCTCTCTGAGCTTGAGGTGCCTCATTTAGGAAAGGAGCACGTTGGAGGTGATGGTCCTGTCACCTGTTGAAATTGTGTGCAGTGATGCTAACGGAAGATCAAGGCACATCCCGGCCTGATACCTGCAGCTCAGGTCATTCTGGGACTTGTGGCTCTTGCTTGGTGGTTGGGGGCTAGAGGCCTTGTATGTCCCTGTCCCCCTGGGTCTGGGTGGAGCATCGTTACTGGGACTTTGACCACAGGTGTAGATAAGGAAGGGGAAAAATCAGATGGCTTCAGACCATGGCTCCACTCCTTGTGCCCTACGAGGCTGCAGATGGACTTTTCCTGAGATTTGTTTTCCTGAGACTTTTAGGGAAACTTGGGCATCTCAGGGCTCAGTGGGCAGCTGTCCAGAACCCTTGAGGTGTCATGTGATGCCCACTGACGTTGGGGGAGAGGGGAATGAGGATGATGGCTTGCTTTCTTCCCTGGGACTTGCTAGCCCAAGCTTGAAGGTGCCACCGTCTCAGGGCCTGGGCTTGCTTAGGAATAATGGGTGGTGGCTCCACAGGGTCAGAAGGTTCATTCCTTTTCCCCCAGTCCAGTGCCTCCTAGCCCCTGGTGCTTGCATGCGGATGCTCCCATGCTGTATCCTGCTCCCCAATACTCACAACCTAGCCTGTCTTTTTTTTTTTTTTTTCTTATTGAGATGGAGTCTCGCTCTGTCACCCAGGCTGGAATGCAGTGACGCGATCTCAGCTCACTGTAACCTCCGCCTCCCGGGTTCAAGCGATTCTCTTGCCTCAGCCTCCCGCGTGGCTGGGATTACAGGTACACGCTACTACACCCAGCCAATTTTTGTTGTTTTAGTAGAGACAGGGTTTCACCATGTTGGTCAGGGTGGTCTCGAACTCCTGATCTCGTGATATGCCCACCTTGGCCTCCCAAAGTGCTGGGATTACAGGCATGAGCCACTGTGGGCCCGGCCAGCCTAGCCTGTATGAACTCACCGCTCCCCGTCTGGCTGCCCCTTATACCTGCTAAATGGCTCTCCTAGATACACCTTGATTTTCCACCTCCCCACTTTGCTCATGCCGTCTCTCCTGCTGAGGCCATTGGTGCCATGGCCTCCCAGACCACAGAAAGAGAGTAGGGTGCAGGTTGAGTCTCCATTCTGGCCTCTAAGTAGGGGAGCCTCCTGGCCAGCCAGCTTCTAATTCCAGGTCTGTGTTTGTTCACCTGGTTCCTGCTCTTCACTCTGTAATTATTGATTCCTGCCGAGTCCACTTAGCTCGAGCCAGCTGGGGTGGACCTGCAGCCCAGCATTAGCTTCCGGGGCTTAGAAGTTCCTGGAAACAGTGACTTATTATTGGCCTAATAACGAGCGTGTTCCTGCCAGCCAGGTGTGTTCAGGTGTGTGAGGCTGCTGTGAAGGACGTCTTCATGGGCATGCATTTCTTTTCCTTTCGCTTGGATCTGGCTCCTCAGGGTTGTTTCCTCTCCCACCATTACATTTTTACTTCAGTAATTCGTCCGATTATCTGCCAAGGACAAAGGCACTTTCCTAAAGTGGTTCATCTGAAAGCCCTTTTCTCCATCCTTTCTCCTCGCCTTCCTTCACACCTGTGCTCAGGGCCTGTCCTCCCATCCCAGCTGACAAGAAGCTCAGAGCCTAACCTAGCCCAAATCTGAATGAATTCCAAGTTAGCATGGAACTTTCTGCTTTTTCTTTTCTTTTCTTTTTTTTTTGTTTTGAGGTGGAGTCTTGCTCTGTCGACTAGGCTGGAGTACAGTGGCACGATCTCAGCTCACTGCAACCTCTGCCTCCCAGGTTCAAGCGATTCTTCTGCCTCAGCCTCCTGAGTAGCTGGGATTACAGGTGCCCACCACCATGGCTGGATAATTTTTTTTTTTTTTTGTATTTTTAGTAGAGATGGGGGTTCACCATGTTGGCCAGGCTGGTCTTGAACTCCTGACCTCAAGTGATCTGCCTGCCTTGGCGTTCCAAAGTGCTGGGATCACAGGATTGAGCCACCGTGCCTGGTCTGAAACTTTGTTTCTAAGCACAGTCTTAAAACACAATTAAACCAAGTTTGTTTGTCTTCGTTATAACAGATAGCAAGTGCTCTTTATAGAAAGAGTTAGAAAACACAGAAAAGTATGAGGAAGAAAGAAAATCACCTAGAGATCCCTCCCTACTCAGATACTGACACTTGTGACATTTTGATCTTTTTTTCCAAGTATTGTTTTTGTTTTTGTTTTGTTTTGTTTGAGACGGAGTTTCACTCTCTTCACCCAGGCTGGAGTGCAATGGTGCAATCTCAGCTCACTGCAACCTCCGCCTCGCAGGTTCAAACGATTCTCCTATCTCAGTCTCCCAAGTAGCTGGGATTACAGGCACCCGCCACCACGCCCAGCTAATTTTTGTATTTTTAGTAGAGACAGGGTTTCACCATGATGGCCAGGCTGGTCTCGAACTCCTGACCTCAGGTGATCCACCCGCCTTGGCCTCCCAGTGTGCTGGGATTATAGGTGTGAGCCACCATACCCAGCTGGTATTGTGTTTTTACTAACAGGTGGGATGGATACAAATTTTCTCCTGATTTTTTTTAAAAAGCTCAACATTATAAGAGTCCTGTTTCCTAGTGTTACTGTAAGCCTTCAGGGTTTTGACTGTAGGTATTCTATGAGGTGGCTGTACCCGCAACAGCCCTGTTTTGGGGGATGTTTTGCTATTTACACTTTTTCCCTGTTATAAATATTGCTGTAAAGAATATCTTGTACGTGAATTCATTTTCATGTTTTAGATTGTTTCTCAGACTTTTTAATCTGGAAGGAGTCTTGGTGATCACCCAGACCACTTCTTTAGTGTTAGTTTGTCCTAGAACCCGAAGGAGGGCCTAAACCACAGATTGCTGGGCCCCACCCCCAGAGATTCTGATTAAGCAGGTGTGGGCGGGGCCTGAGAGTCTTCATTTCTAATAAGCTCCCAGCTGGTACTGATACTGCCACCGACCACACTTTGTGTGGCAGGAACCAGCCTCTCCTTCAAGGGAAGTTGAGGCTAAGGAGATTGGAGGAATGGTGAGGAGTGGCCATTGCCCAGGACAGACCAGTGAGTGGCTCCCATGCTGGGGCACTGACCCCACTCTTGCTGCCCGTGTCCCCTGAGAACATACAGGAGAAGAACATTCATCTACACAAAGGGATCTCCTCCATTTAAGTTTGATTAGGATGGGATTAGGATGGGATTTCAGCAACTCAGGTCTGGCAGATGCTGGCAGCAGACATGTGCTTAGGGCTGGGATATGGGTGGGGCCAGGGTAAGAGCCAGTTTAGGAAAGAAACTGTCAGAGAATATGGTGAATCATTTTAAATGTGAGTGAGTGACAGTCTTTCTAGGATGCAAGGGGTTAAACAGGCAGCAGGCACAGCCTCCCCGGAGCCAAAGGGGGAACTCAGGAGTAAGTCGGGACTGCCTAATTAATTCAATTAAACTATTTTATAAGCTCCGCTGGTGTCAGTAAATTGTTAAAGTCTATTAAAAAATCAGTGGAACGTGATGAGGGTTGGGGATGCCATATCACCTTCCTAGAGTTCCTCCCCTCATCTTCCCCCCCTGTCGTGGGATGCCCCAAAGGAGGGTGGGAGGATGTTGGAGGCCCTGTCTGGTGCTGCCGCTGACCTCTGTGGGTGCCGAGACAGATCCCACCCCCCTTGGCCTCATTTTCCCCATCTGTACAGTTAAGTGATGGACCAGCGCTTGAACATCCCTTAGCAACAGTTACTAGGATTTTCTGATCTCTTCCGGCCTGGGCTGCCTTGTACCAGGGAACCTTGGGCCTTCAAGAAAACCCTCCAAGGTCAGCGGCGGCTGTTACTCCAGACATGCTGCTTGGTCTTTGCTCTTCCTTCATGGCAAGTTCATCTGGGCAGTTTCCAGGGGCAGCTGTTGGGGCAAGTGATCTATAAGGGAGGTTCAAACTCTGGAAACGGGAGAGTGAGCAGGAACCGCTGCCACACGTAAGAGCTGCTTTCCCTAACGCCTGTGCTGAGTGAAGGGAAGCTGCCCCTAGAATCTCTCTCAGTGCCCACCTGCCCACATGTGGGGAGGTGGTATTCCCCCCTTTTACAGATGAGGATACTGAGGCTCACAGGGTTGAAGCGATCTCAGTGTTAACTAGTAAGTGGTAGAGTTGAGATTTGAATTCAGGACTGCTGTCCCTCAAGTCTGTGCGGTTGACTGCCTTCTTCTGCAGATGGATTTAACATAAAGCTACATCCCCCTGCCAAACCCTGCAACGTGCAACATTGGAGACATGGGGAAGAAAACACTAGCAATGTTCTTTAGCCAGTATCCAGTTGTGAGAACCTGCAGGAGGGGGTGACAGCCCCACCCTTGGAGGTATGAAAGCAGTTGCTGGCTGACCACAAAGGCAGGCCTCTTAGAGTCAAGATCCTGCAGCTCTGGGCCTGGCTGTTGCTTCATACTTCTCAGCAGTTTATGCCAGGCTTGGGAACTTGGCAGCTATCACTCCTTGGTTCTTGAACACTGCAGTCAGTGTCTATCTTTGGTCAGATCTTGTTTGGCTGAACCGGTAGGGCAGGCAGCATTGGTCTTGAGGGAGGGAGGGTGGGTGCTGTGGAAAGACTGTTGTCTTGGATTTGAGGTTAGACTTAATGAGCTGTGGATCTTAGGCAAGTCCCTTTCTCTCCTAATCTTAGAAGTTGAGGCTTGTTCCCCTTACTTCTGAAATGTGGCTCAGGCTGTATGCTCCATGGGGACAAGGGAGAGGAAAGTGGAGGTGAATTGAGGGCTAGATAAACCTGTGAATGGAACACTGTGTCTTAGAAATTCACAGTGGCCATTGGGTCTTTAAAGGCTCTGAAAAGTCCTGCGGTAAAGAAAATAGATGAATTTTGTTTATTCAGCCTCCCCCAACCTGGACCACCCTCTCCCCCTCTAAGCACACATTTTATTTAACATCCTGCTGGCTAAGATAAGGAGATATAAACACTGAGATATTACCCTAGGAGAGAGCTGCTTTTTAAGGCAGTTGCTTCCCCGGTTCTTTTCTGTGATGAGAACACCTTTTCTGTAAATGGGATAAAATGGCCCTTAGCAAGGTAGTGTCTAAGTCTTCTGAGTCAGATTTCCTTAAACCAAAGTCCATGTTTGTTCCAGGATCCCAGAGGCCTGCCAAATTCCAAGAGCCTCTTTTGGTTCCCTCTGGCAGCCAGGCCTTCAAGACGTAGGATATACGCTCCTTGGGGCTCTCCTCACGTGCGCTTGTCTGTAGAGCCATTAATCTCAGAGCCACTAAGCACTGAAGCAGAAGAACCCAATGGGTGGGACTTTGAAGTTGCCTCAGTGTATGCAACAAAATCCCAGTCATTCGGAGTTGCTGGTTTATGATTTTGTAAACTGCAGTTGACCTTTGCAAAAGATTTGCTAGGGAAAATGCTAGTGTAAACAAGATCTTCGGGGAAAAGCTCTAAGGTGTGTAAGGAATCATTCTATTTTTAAGCCTTTTGAATGCTCCCATTGGAATATAAACACTATGCTAATTATCAAAACACCTTTTCTGTTCCAAACGGGTGTAACAAGATAGAGAGGGCTGGGTAGGGGAAGGGAGGAGTGTTTAAACAGAGGTTGAACCAGAGATCAAACACCATCTGGCCACAATAGTTGCTCATCCTTAAAAATTCTGACGTCCCACCTGTTTTGACAACTTGGTTGTAACAGTCAGTAGGAGCGAGCTAGACTGTCCCCCTCATCTTCCCAGCACTGGGCCTCCAGCCTGACTGACTCGTGAAGCTTACCTCCATGGCCCCTGATCTGTTGAAATTTGCACCCCTGTCTAAGAACAGTTTTCTCGAATATTTTAAGGGCACACTTAGCATAAAATTGCTCATTTTCTCTCTGTTTAACTATAGAGGGAAGATCTTCTACCTTACTTGGCAAAACTTTCAAAGATAAACAGTTTTAACAGCAGCCGACCATTATTGAGCACCTACTATGCATCAGGCTTTGTGCAAGGCGCTGGAGTTTGGCCTCCATGTAGCTTGCTACCTGCTATAGTTGGCATCACTGAGTGCATCTGAGGTTGCTTTCTAGGCACCAGCCAGGTGTCACTCAAAGCTTCTGCCCTGCCTGTCCTATGGTGGACCTCAGCAGAAGATTCTGAAATAGTGCAAGTGGTTCTTGCCGTTGACATCTGCTGCTGTCAGAGATGAGATGAAGGACTAGATGAGCCCCTGAGAAGTCAGGCCATTGGCTCCCTTTGAGCTTTGTGGATGCCAAGGTGAAGGGAGGAAGTGGGGGAGACTGGTGGCTTGAGGAGGGTCAGGGACACCAGCTGGAGGAGGTGTGCAGGCTTGTGGGTAGTTAATGCTGAAATTGGTAAAGGGGAAAGATGAAGCCATGCCAGGCTCTAAGGAAAAGGTAGAAAGATTCTAATTAGCCAAGGCTTTGTATGCAAATAGCATTTCAAAATGCTTAAAAATATCTTTTGAGGGAAGCTGAAAATATCAGGTGGTCTACTTAGCAGGGAGTATTTGGGGAGTGGTGGGACATAAAGGGAGTGTGTGGGGTCTCTGGGGGAAGGAGGAAAGGAGGGAGGGATACAGAGAGGTAGATGGATGTATGGAGGGACAGATGGACAGACAGATACTAGCTATTCTTGTGGAGGACCCTGTAAACCAGGTAGAGAATTTTTCTCACCAAGGAAATGAAAAATCCTCATGAGGGCAAAGCCTGTGTTTTATTCATTACTATGTCCTCTGTTCCCAGCAAGGGCTACACATAGTAGATGCTTATTAAATATTGGTTGAGTGAATGAATAATAATAATTATAGTATTTATCACATTTATCTTTATGGCAGCTATATAAGGAGATAGTATCATCGCTTTGTGCTGACGAAGGTGGGCCATTCTGAGACGCGCGCGCGTGTGTGTGTGTATTGCAGTGTTGGAGAGAAGGGCAGGAACACCAGAAAGCTTTTTTTGCAACAGCTCTGTGAAATATTGATCAATTTGATTCCATTGTATGACCCAGGGACAATTTTACTAGCAGAAAATATGACCGTGTTATATGGCTGCAATAAAAAATCACAGCCGTGAGCTCAGGCCCAGAAAACGAAACAAGCTGATGACGTAGCCTGGACCGGTGGATTCCGCGTCTTTCTGCTGGAGTTCGTTTGCTGTGTGTGCCTGCGTGGTCCTGATGATGAGGTTACAGGTCTCAGCCGAAAACTTACAGAAGAAAAGCCTAAAACCGAATTTAGTTTGACCCCTCATAAACTTCTCTTGCAGTTGGGAAATGCCCACTGTTGTTCAGTTGTAGAGATAAGTGTACCAGTCTAGGCTGGGAGCTGTCCCATGGAAAGGGAAAGGCACTAAAGGTTTTGAAGCAGAGACATGATTGGTCCAAGAGTATCGTGGCACTTAACCGTGGAGAGTAAGAATCATGCAGGTGGCAGTTACCCTGGTGTGAGCATGCCTAGGAGATGAGAACTGAGGAGCTTTTGGTCCCTCTCAGAATGGAACCATCTCACCCACCTAACTGTGATTCTTGTATTGCAAGGTGTGTGTCCTTCACCCAACATGCTCCCTTAACACAAGCTGGCATCTTCTGGTGCTCAATCAGAAAAACGTTGCTCTGTCCCAGTTCTGGAGGACAAACTGGGTATTGGGCTTCTAGAAAACTGGGAAGACAGTCTCCAGCAATGGTACCTTCTTAACAGATTGTTCAAGGGAAAGTTAAACTTCAGGTACTGGCTTCAAGACTGAATCTTCCCTAAAATGCTACTCTGCTGTGCCTTTGGGCAGCTAATCTGGCATCTTGTTCAGAAGGAACAGGGGCATGGAGAGGGTGGGTTGGGGTGGCCAGCTCCCACTAAGGCAGGAATGGAGCTGAGTTATTGCCACAGTTCAGTCTGACGCTGTTTTTTCTCTGTCACACCAGACATTGCAACCTCAGGGCCTTTGCTGTTTCCCTGCCCAGAATAATGCTCTTTCCTGGTTATTTTCTTGGCTCATCCCTCTGGATATATCCTTCTTTGCAAGCCTTCTCTCTGTCCTTTTTTTTTTTTTTTTTGAGTCGAGGGTCTTGCTCTGTCACCTAGGCTGGAGTGCAGTGGCTCAATCTCCACTCACTACACCCACTGCCTCCCAGGCTCAATTGATCCTCCTACTTCAGCCTCCCGTGTAGGGAGGGACTACAGGCGTGTGCCACCACACTCGTCTAATTTTTTTTTTTTTTGTCTTTTGTAGAGACAGGATTTTGCATGTTGGCCAGGCTGGTCTTGAACTCATAGGCTCAAGCAATCCACCTGTCCCGGCCTCCTAAAGTGCTGGGATTACAGGCGTGAGCCACCGTGTCTGGCAAGCCTTCTCTTAAGTACTGTTTAAAGTTATACCATCTCCCCATTCCATCCTCCTTTTTGGCTTCATTTTTCTTCATAGTACTGGTATGCATCTAACGGTTATTTTACTCTTTAAAAAACAATTTGTACGTACTTCCTCTCTATCTTCTCACCTGTTTCCCAAGAATGTAAGCTTTGTGAGAGAAGGGCTTAACATATTTTTTAAAAAACCTTCATTTTCAAAGAGTTTCAGACTCATAAAAACCTGCAAAAATACTAAGAGTTTCCATACACTTTCACCTAGCTTCCTCAAATGTTAACTTCTATGCCCATAGTATAATGCTCAGATTATACTATGAAATTAATATTTATGCAAGAAATTGGATTAATATAATACTGTTAACTAATCTGTAGACCTATTCGTATTTCACCAATGGCCCCGTTAATGTTCTTTTTTCTGGCCTAGGAACCAATCCAGGATCCCACATTGCATTTAGTTGTCTTACCTCTTTAGTCGTCAGTCAGGGGCAGATCCTTCATCGTTCTTGGAATTCTGTGCCCTTGACTTCCTTAAAGAGTCCCCACCAGTTGTCTTATAGAATGCTCCTCCTGGATTTGTGAGACATTTGTAGGATGACTCAGGGTACGCATTTCCGGCAAGCATACCCCAGAAGTGATGCTGTTTTCTTCTCAGTGCATGACATAGGGGACATATGGTATTGATGACTTACTACTGGTGATGTTAGCGTTGAACGCTTAGTTAAGGTGGTGTCTGCCAGGTTCCTTCTTTGTAAAGTTACTCTTTTATTCTTTGCGTTAATAAATGTTTTGTATGGAGATATTTTGAGACTATGCAAATATCTCATTTTTCATCATGCTTTTTTGTCCACTAATTTTAGCATCTATTGTTGATTCTTGCCTACAGCAGTGATAACTGTGTTGTTTGCCAAATAGTGATTTCCTATTTCCATCATTTCTTCTATATTTATTAATTGGAATTGTACTATAGAAAGATCTCTCCTTTCTCCTCCATTTATTTATTTATTTATTTATTTACCTGCTTATTTAGATCAATTTAGACTGCTGGATGTCTATTTTATGGGTTATAATCAATTACCATCATTATTTTTTTTCTGATGCTCATATCATTCCAGATTTGGCTAGTGGCAGCCCCTTCACGCAGGCTCCTCTGTCCTTTGAACAAGTCCCTGTCATTCTTTGAGCGTTTCTTACTTTCTGGGTCTTCAGGATGTACCAGGCTCATCTTGCACCCCAGCCCTGGAATCAGCCCTTAACCCGTGGCACAGAGCAAGGGTTTTTGTCTGTATCACTCATTGTTGTGTTCTTAGCGCCCATGGTGTCTGGCATGCTGTGGAATCACAGTAAATAAATTTGGTGTGAACGAATGAATGAAAACTGGAAAGGAAGATTCAGCAGCCACCTTCCAGAGGCCATAATTCATATCCTCACTAACCTCCCCTGCTTGTCTGAATTAGCAGTTTAGGAGGGGAGGGGCTTTCCCTCATCTCCTCACGTATTGTCCCTTTCAGCTTATTTTCAGTTTTATCCAGTCTGAAAAGGATCCCAGGGCATCCCCGATCTCATAGAGCAGGAAGAGCCAAGTGTGAGCAGCCAAGGGGAGCAGGCTGGCAGGAAAGTGAGACAGGCCTGGCAGAGCCTGGACCTGCTTGTGGCTAATGACTTGGTTGAACAGCAGCCGCGGCAGGGAGAGATGCTCTGGTGGCTGATGGCAGAAGTCCTGGGACCCCCACTGGTGTGTCTGTAGCTGGGGGCTGCCGAGAGCCTCTTTCAGTCTCCCGAGATGCGCAGGCCTCGCTTGAATATTTAATGAGTTTTTCTTTATAAAAGATTAAAATTCAGCCACATTGGCTTTGAGAAAGCCTGTGATAATCAGATTTTTATTTATGAGTTGAATTGTGTGTGTGTGTGCATCCCTGAGGAGGAAAACTGGCTGGCGGGCTTGCCATCCGTGCTGGCAGGCTGTTATGCCAGGAGTGAACTTGGCGAGTGGTAGCCTTTTCGTAGTCAGGAGGGGCCTGGCAGGCTCCTGGGCCAGCTGCTGCTTGTGTCCTCCTACGGCAGGGCCAGCCCTCTTCGTGAGGAGGTGGAACCGTCCCCATGCCGCCTCGATTCTGTGGTTCGGATTTGCAGAGCAGACTCCTGTGTTCTTGCTGATTCTGCACAGTGGTCCTGGGAAGTGGGCCAGACAAGGAAGGTTGCCCCTAGTTTGCAGATGGAAAACCTGAGGTCCAAAAGAGGGAAGTGACTGGCACTTCATAGTCTAAGGAGTCTGGAAGTCATGAACATTGTAAAAGTATCACAGTATCACAGTCGACTGCAGAGCTGATGCACAGCCTTCGCGTCACCCCAGGCTCCCCTTCTTATGCCATCCTCGTGGGTGGGGATGCTGAAGGCTGCAGCCAGGGTCTGGTCCAGCCTGGGCTACACAGGGTCCTGACACCTGGTTGGGACTCAGAGGTGTGAGCCTCTGTGCAAGGCCGAGAGTCGCAATTTTAATGAACTTACATCATAAAGTGATGGTGAGGATTAAATGAAAGAATGGATATGGGCTGGGCATGATGGCTCATGCCTGTAATCCCAGCACTTTGGGAGGCCAAGGTGGGCAGATCACGAGGTCAGGAGATCGAGACCATCCTGGCTAACACGGTGAAACCCCGTCTCTACTAAAAATACAAAAAATTAGCTGGGCGTGGTCGCAGGTGCCTGTAGTCCCAGTGACTCAGGAGGCTGAGGCAGGAGAATGGTGTGAACCTGGGAGGCGAAGCTTGCAGCGAGCCAAGATTGTGCCATTGCACTCCAGCCTGGGTGACAGAGCGAGACTCCGTCTCAAAAAGAAAGAATGGATATGAATTGGCAAGCACAGTACCTAGCACATGGGAGGAGCCACATCAATGACAGTTTGTGATCGTATCAATAGGATTTAGCATTGGAGATTTCTGCAGTTTGCCGTGTGGCTAGTTGTAGTTTTGCTAAGCCATACATTTGTGTCCCACCTAGCTGAGGGTGACAGTGCTACCTGGGTAGTCCATTTCACAAGTGGAAGTCGGTTGTGTGGTGTGTTTCCCTTGCTAGCATGCACACTCCATCAGGTTAGGGACAGTGGCTGTCCAGTTGGTGGCTCCGGCTCAGCATCTGTCTCTTAGAACCTGGCACAGATCAGATGTTCAGTACCTTTGCTATTTTAAAAAGTTACTTGAGCATATGTATTCATTTATCATGCAGCTTTGGCGTCCATTAGACCAAGGCTGGAATCCTGGGTCCTGTGTCTCCCAACTAATACCTGGGTGTCCATAGGCAAATTATCTCACCTTTCTGGTCTGTTTCCCCGTCTGTAAAATCAGGCCAGTGTTATGCACCTAGATTCTGCTCTGGACTTCAGAGAGAAGGAGTGCAAAGCACACAGGCAAGCCTGTCCCAGGGTAGCATTTGTTGGGGACTGCCTTTATGATGTCTGGTTTCATTGAGTGGAAAGGTTTTCATGAGGTCAGAGATTCAGAGTTGATTTAGCCATCCACATGTTAGGCTGAGGGTGTTCTCTCTTTAGCCAGTCCGTTGAAAGGCTTCTTCCTGGTTATGGCCCAGCAAAGAATCCAGTCTGGTTTTCCAGAGTCTCAAAATACCCACATCTGAAGGAGAAACCCCAGAGGCAGACAGAGTTAGGAGTCACTGAGCTTGGAACTGACCAGCTGGGAATGTGCTGTGGTCTACCTTGAGAAGAGGGGGAAACAGAACATGATCTGGAAAGAAGAAAGAAGGAACAACTTCTGTTCTCCTCAGGGAAAATGAGACTTTCTGAACTTCATCATCCTGAAGTGTCCCACAAATCAAATCCTTTTTTTTTGACTACTCCTTACATAAAATATTTTTATGACAAAGCTTTCTACAAAGCAAAAGATGCCTTCTATAAAGTGAATCATCACTTCGGATGCTTCCTTTGTATAAATCTGACCTTTCTTATGTTGTAGGGAGGTTTTTTTTTTCCTATTATTTTTATTATCCAGAGCAATACACATTCACTGTTGAACAGTTAGAAAGTTCTGATGAGCAAAAAGGAATAAAAAATCAAAATCACCCATAACTTTCCCATGCAGAGATAATCACCTTGGGTGTTGATTTTTGATGTATTGATACTTTGATGTATGTACTCAAAACACATGTGACATGTACATAACTTAAAAGCTTGTTCATTCAAGAAGTGTTTATTGAACTCCTACTCTTGATGCTGGGGATAAACCAGGGATCAAAAAATAGACATAGTTTCTCCAGGGGACAATTTATGCAGATAAAAGGAAGAGAAGAAACTGGAACAGAAATGGGACTGAGAAAAGGCCTGAGACTGGTAGTGAAAGTCGTCATGGGCTCTGAGAGTTTTGATCTCACTCTGGAGTGGTTAGGTATGAAATGGAGGGCTGGATGGGGCAGAGGGAAGATCAGTTGGCAGCTGCCCAGAGGACCAATACCTTCTATCCAAAGAAAGTGGTTGTGGTTGGTGTCGTAAGTTATGTACAGTGGCAGACGAGGGCAGGCCGGAGAGGGTTTTGTTTTGGTTTGTTTTTTTGCATGCGGATGTTCTAGCAACATTTGTTGAAAAGACTATCCTTACCCTTTTGAATTGCCTTTGTGCCTTTATCAGTTGACTATATTTGTGTGGGTATATTTTTGGGCATTCTATTCTGCTTATTTTCTGTTCTGTTTATTCTGTTTGTTCTGTTTATTCTCATCTACTTGTTTATTCTTTCACCAACACTACACTGTCTTGTTTACTGTAGCTTTATAGTAAGTCTTGAAGTGGGGTAGTGTCAGTCCTCCAACTTTATTGTTGTTCTTTGGAATTGTATTGGCTATTCTGGGTCTTTTGCCTTTCAGTATATACACTTTATAATCAGTTTGTTGATATGCACAAAACAACTTCTGGACTTTTGATTGGGATTTTGAATCTGTAGATAAAGTTGGAAAGAATTGAAATCTTAACAATACTGAGTCTTCCTCCATGAACATGGAATATCTCTTTATTTATTTAGATCTTCTTTGATTTATTTTCATCAGAGTTTTGTAGTTTTCCTTGGATATCCTGTACATGTTTTGTTAAATATTTATACCTACATGTTTTTATTTTTTTGAGACTAATAAAAATGGAATTGTGTTTTTAATTTCAGATTGCAGTTCTTCGTTGCTGGGATATGTGAAAGCAATTGACTCTTGTATCCTGCAACCTTTCTATGATCACTTATTAGTTCCAGTTTTTGAAATGGATTACTTGGGATTTTCTATATGGACAATCATTGTCTGTAAATAAAGATAGTTGGGTTTTTTGTTTTGTTTTTACAATCTGTATACCTTTTATTTCCTTTGCTTGTCTTACTGCATTAGCTAGGACTTCCAGTATGACATTGAATAGGAATAATGAGAGAGAACATCTTTGCCTTGTTCCTGATCTTAGGGGGAAGACATTCAGTTTCTCACCATTAAGTATGATGTTAGCTGTAGGTTTTTTGTAGATGTTCTTGATCAAGTTGAGGAAGTTACCCTCTTTTCCTAGCTTGCCAAGAGTTTTTATTATGAACGAGTGTTAAATCTTGTGAAATGCACATCTATTGATATGATCCTGTGATTTTTCTTTTTTAGCCTGTTGATGTGATGGGTTACACTATTGTTTTTCAAGTGGTAAACCAGTCTTGAACTCTAAGAATAAATCCCATTTGGTAGAGGCATACACTTTTTAAACACTTTTGCGTTCCATTTTGTACTATTTTGTTCATCATTGATCAGCCTTTGTTCAGAAGAGACATTGGTCTTAGTTTTCCTTTTTTGTAATGTCTGTATGTGGTTTTGGTGCAGATTGAGTACCCATTACATGAAATGCTTGGGACCAGAAGTATTTTAGATTTTAGACTTCTTTTCAGATTTTGGAGTATTTGCATTATGTTTACTGATTGAGCACCCTTAATCCAAAAATCCAAAATTTGAAATGCTTCAGTGAACATTTCCTTTGAGTATCATCTTGGTGGTCAACAAGTTTCAGATTTTGGAGCACTTTGGATTTCAGATGTTTGGATGAGGGATGCTAAACTTGCATTAGAGTGATGTTAGTGTCATAGAATGAGTTAGGAATTGTTCCCTCTGCTTCTACTTCATGGAAGAGATGTAGAGAATTAATATCATTTTGTCCTTAAGTGTTTGGTATAATTCACCACTTGGACTTAAGGCTTTCCTTTTTGAAAGAAGTTATGGATTCAGTTTCCTTTATATTAATAGATACAGGCATTTTTAGATGATATGTTTCTCCTCGTGTGAGTTTTGGTAGCCTATGTCTTTCAAGGAATTGGTCCATGTTATCTAAGTTACCAAATTTGTGGGCAAAAAGTTGTATATAACATTCCTTTGATCCTCCTTTTAATGTCCATGAGATCAGTAGTGATGACTCCTCTTCGATTTCTGATGTTACTAATTTGTGTCTTTTTTTTTTTTGTCTTGGTTAGCCTGGCTAGAGGCTTATCAATTGAATTGATCTTTTCAAATAATGAGCCATTAGTTTCATTAATTTTCTCTATTCATTTCCTGTTTTAAATTTCACTGATTTATGCTCTAACTTATGATTTCTTCTACTTGCATTGGGTTTATATTGTTCTTTCTCTAGTTTTCTAAGGTAGATGCTCAGATTATTGATTTTATATATTTCTTTCTACTAATACATGCATGCAGTGCTATAAAATTTCCTCTAATCACTGCACTTGCTGCTTCCCATAAATTTTGATAATTGTATTTTCATTTTCACTTAGTTCATAATAGTTTTTAATTTCTCTTGAGATTTCTGCATTGACCTGTGTGTTATTTAGAAGTGTGTTCTTTAGCCTCCAAATATTTTGGAATTTTCCAGCAGTCTTTCTCTTATTGATTTCTGGTTTAGTTCCATTGTGGTCTTAGAGCAGATTTTGTGTGGTTTCTGTTCTTTTAATCTTGTTAGGGTGAACTAAAATGTGACCTATCTTGGTGAATGTTCTATGTGTCCTTGAGAAGAGTGTGTATTGTGGTGTGGTTGGATGCAATACCCTATAATAATGTCAATTAGATCCAGTTGATTGATGATGTTGTTTAATTTAATTAGATACTGATTTTCTGCTTGCTGGATCTCTCAGTTGTTGATAGAGGATATTGATGGTGGATTTGTCTATTTCTCCTTGCAGTTCTGTCAGTTTTTGCTTCATGTATTTTGTTTCCGTGTTAGGTACATACACATTAAAGACTGTTATGTCTTCTTGGAGAATTGACCCCTTTATCATTACATAATGCCTCTCTTTATCCCTGGTAATTTTCCTTGCTCTGACTTCTGCCTTGTCTTAAATTAATGTAGCTACTCTAGATTTATTTTAATTAGTCTTAGTATGGTATATCTTTCTCCAAACTTTGACTTTTAATCCAAATATATCTGCATTTTTATATTTAAAGTGAGTTTCTTATAGACGGCATATAGTTAGTTGGGTCTTTTTTTTTTTTTTTTTTAATCCTTTCTGATAATCTCTGTCTTTTTATTGGTGTTTAGACCATTCACATTTAAAGTGATTATTGAGATAGTATATTAATATTACCACATTTATAATTGTTTTCTATTTGTTGCCCTTGTTCTTTGTTTCTTCTTTTGTCTTCCATTCTTTTTCTCCCTCCTCTGGAGCATTTTATATGATTCTATTTTCTTCCCTTTCAACATATCAATTATTTGTTAAAAATAGCGATTTTCCTGAGAGTGTGCAGTATACATGTACAGTTAATCTGAGTCCACTTTCAAGTAACACTTTGACACTTCATGGTTAGTGCCAGGTATCTTATAACAGAGTAGTCTCAATTCTTCCCTCCCTTCCCTTATAACATCGCTGTCATTCATTTCATCATTTCATTTATCCACATGGTATACTATCCAGTATCCTGTTGGTGTTACTATTTTGAACAAACTGTTATCTGTTAGGTAAGAATGAGAAAAATAAAAGATTTTATTTTACTCTTATTTATTCCTCCTTTAACACTGTCCTTCTCTTTCTGTATGTTTGAGTTTCTGACTCAAAGTACTTACCTTCTCTCTGAAGAACGTCTTAAAATATTTCCTGCAAGGCAGATCTTCTGGCAACAAATTCCCTCAAATTTTGTTTTTTGTTATTTCTCCTTCATGTTGGTAGGATAATTTCACTGGTTCAGATTTCTAGGTTGGTGTCTTTTTTTTTCTTTCAGGACTTTCAGTATTTCACTTCACTGTCTTCTTGCTTGCATGGTTTCCGGAGAGAAATCCAATGTGTAATTCTTATCCTTGTTCTTCTTATAAGTAAGGTTTTTGCACCCCTTTTGCAAAAATATTTCAATATTTTCTTTTTGTCTTTTATTTTCTGCAATTTGAGTATGATATGCTGAGTTACGGTTTTTTTTTTTTTTTTTTTTTTTTTTTGGTTTTTGTTCTGCCTGGTGCTCTCTGAGCTTCCTGGATCTGTGGTTTTGTGTTTGTCATTAATTTTGGAAAATTCTCAGCCATGGCTACTTCAAATATTTCTTCTGTTTCTTCTTTCTTTCTGGTATTACCATTACATTTATTCTATACCTTTTGTAGTTATCCCACAGTTTTTGGATATTTGGCTCTATTTTTTACACTCTTTTTTCTCTGTTTTTTCTATTTATGAAATTTCTGTTTTTAGCAATTTCTTTTGATTCTCTCTTAGTTTCCATCTCTCTGCTTATATTATCAGCAGTTCTTGCATGTTGTTCACCTTTTCCATGAGAGCACTTTGTGCATTTTTTACAGTTATTTTAAATTCCCAAATCTGCACTGTAGCTCATGCCTGTAATCCCAGCACTTTGGAAGGCCAAGATGGGTGGATCGCTTGAGCTCGAGAGTTCAAGACCAGCCTGTGCAACATGGTGAAACCCTGTCTTTACAAAAAATACAAAAATTAGCTGAGTATGGTGGCATGTGCCTATAGTCCCAGCTACTCAGGAGGCTGAGGTGGGAGGATCACTTGAGCCTGGGAGGCAGATATTACAATGAGCTGAGATCGCCCCACTGCACTCCAGCCTGGGCAACAGAATGAGACCCTGTCTCAAAAATAAATAAATAAAAAGTAAATACGTTCCCAAATGTATGTCATATCTGAGTCTGGTTCTGGTGCCTGTTGTAGCTGTTCAGACAGTTTTTTGCCTTTTAACATGCCTTATAATTTTTTGTTGAAAGCTGGACATGTTGTATCTAGTAGCAGGTACAGAGGTAATCAGCATTTCAGTGTGAGGTTTAAAGCCTTGCATGATGTATTAGGTAAAAGGAACTGAGGTAAATAGACCTTTAGTGTGAGGTTTTATGTTTACCAGGCTAGGAATTAGGCTGTGCTTACAATTTATTGTAGCTGTAGGTGTTAGAGGCTAAAATTTCCTCTGTGGTCCTTGTTTTTGTCTCACCTGTTGTCTTTGGGTTTCTTTAGAGGTTCCTTAAATAGTGACCAATCCTTGTAGTTCTTTCAGCTGTGATTCTGTTATCATACAGGAGTCCTGTTGATGTGGTGCTAAGGACTGGGCGAGGGGTAGTGTTCTAGAATCCTCTCATTGGTTCTCAGTCTTTTAGTGGGCCTGTGCCCCTGTGTTGTGACCTTTATATGTGCTTCTGAAATTTTTCTTTAACTCCTTAGGTGAGACAGGAAGGCTAGAGGAGTCTGGAGTTGGATATTTTCCTTTCGCTTGTGTTGAAAACTAGAGGGGGCTGGATAAGGACATTTCCCTTCCCCCATATCAGTCAGACCCTGGTAAAACCCACTTTGGTTAGACCCTAGTAAATAGTTTCCCTTGAGGGCAGGCTTTTGTTGAATAGAACAGTATGTTCTGCAGGTATTTCAAAATGTTGCTTTGTCCCTACCTGAACGTGAGGAGATTTTTCTTCCATCTTAACTCAGAAGCTGGTGAAGCTCACGGAAGTTTTTGTCTTTCAAGCTAGTCCATCAGCTTGTGGTAAGTTGCAATTCTCTTTATTTGCTGTCTCTCCACTTTTAGGGGCAGTGGTTTTCTCTGTGACCTCAGTTCTCTGATGGATCTAAAAAGTTGTTTAGTTTCAGTTTAAGGTTTTTTTCTTGTTACGAGGCATGGAGTGACAGCCTCCAAGCTCTTTACATGTTGGGATGGAAACCAGAAGTCTGCATCATCTCTTTTTGAAAATCTCTTTGTACTTCAGTTTGGATAGTTCCTATTGAACTCTTCCAATGCAGTGATTTTTTTTTTTTTTTTTTAATCAGCTGTATCCAGCTACTGATGAGCTCATTAAAGGCATTCTCCATTTCTGTTGCTGTGTATCTGATTTCATTCTTTCCTATTGTTTCCATCTCTTTGCTTATGTTAACCATCTGTTTTTGGATGTTGTCTAATTTTTCCATTAGAACCCTAAACATATTAATTTTAGTTATTTACAATTACTTATCTGACAGTTCCAAAGTCTGTGTCATATCTAAGCCAGTTCTGATGTCTGCGGTCTCTCTTCAGGTTGTGTTTCTTTCCTTGCCTTTTAGAATACCATGTAATTTTTGTGTTGAAAGTCAGACCTGATATATCTATTAATAGAAACTGAGGTCCTGAGGATATTAGTGTGAAGTTTTGTATTTATGTGGGTAGGAATTGCTCTGTGTTTAATGTTTGCTGTAGCTGGAGATGCCAGAAGCTTCAATTTCCTCTTTTCTTTGTTTGTTTTTTGTTTTCTCTCCCTTTTCCTGTTGTCTTTGGATTTCCCTAGAAACTCCTTCTTAAATAGAATCTGTGTCTTGCAGCCATCTCATTTGTAATCCACTCTTATTATATTGGAGTCTTTTGATGTGGTTAAGTATTAGGGAGAGGAAGTAGTCTATACTCTCATGATTCAATCTCAATTATTTTATCTTTTTTTTACAGTGGGCCTGCATCCCTGGGCTGTGATCTTCAGAAACATTTCTTAGCCTTTTCTTCTCCCTTTATTTGAGACAGGAAGGCTCGACAGGCTGGAGTTGTCCAGTTGTCCTTTCCTTAGGTCAGATAAGTCTGTGGTAATGTAGTTTCTCTCAAGGGCAGGCCTTTGCTCTGGAAAACAGCACACTCTATGCTATTTCAGAATGATTACTTTTCCCTTGGTGTGTTTTAAATGGTTATTTTCCACCCCCAACTCCACATTCACCTCACTGAAGGACCATGGGATTATTCTGTAATCTCCACCATGAAAACCTGTTGAAGCTCCTGGAGTTAAAATCTATGAAAGTGTGATGACTCCCCTAAGACTGGACCCCAGGAGATTTTAACTCTCAAGCTAGTGCATACTCAGCTTCTAGCAGCTAAGTCAGTTACCGTTTAAATGTTCCTACCAGTTACCAGCCCCAGCCGCTGCAGCTCCTGAGAAGCTGTGTTTCACTGCAGTTGCCTGTCTCTCCAGATTTCAGAGTGGTTTGCTCTGTGGCCTCAATCCTCTGATATATCTAAGAAAACTTGTTGATTTTCAGTTTTTGCAGCTTTTTTGTTGTTGTAAGGATGGGAGTGATGACTTTCAAGCTCTGTACATATCAGGACTGAAATTGAAAGTCCTCACCTGGTAGGTTTTGATGTTCTTCTATTTCAGAACTGTGCTGGAGTACGTGGCACCCTTAAATTAGCTGGAAGACAGGGATACAGTAAGGGCTGGGGTATGTAATAATGCCTGCTGCCTTCCCCCTTCCCTCTTGGCCCTGCCTGGCCTGGCTAGACAGATCACCAGTCTGTGGTTTGGTTAGTATCCCTGCCTCTTGTCAGGGGTAAATGTTGGGTGGACCAAGCTGGGCTGAGAATCTTGAATTCAGGTCTGAAATGTGCTCTCTGGGCCTCAGGTTTCCCAGCTTTATACTGGGGATAAGGCCAAAGCTCTTCCAGTACTCTGTGCTTTAGTGACAATAACGTAACCTTTAGTTCATGCGTTACCAGAGATAAGGAAATGATTTTCTAATGAGTTGGTGTTTCCTGGCAGTACTTCCCGATGCCAGCTTTGTCTTTATTGTTGCTTTAAATAATAAAATGGCTTTCTAATAAGAAGAGTGGAAATAGCAGTCATCACATGACATTGTATGAATAACCAGTGACTCAGAGCTTGTTTCTCTTGGCTTTTCCCCCGTGATAAGTGTGTTTTTAAAAGCATTTACTGTGATAACAGGCTTGGCCTGTAGGGCTTTCTTGTGTTCTGGGAGGAGTGCAGTGGTCCTAGGGTGTGATAAACCAGTGGCCCTTATTCATTCCTTCGTTTGCAAAGGAGACCTAATGTTACACATTGTCTGCGGGTTCTGAAGCCAAAACGTGGGGAAATTGCCTTCCTTCTGGAATTTCCCCCAAGTTTTTTGGGGAAAATGAAATCTATATCAAGGTTACCTTTTGCTCATTTTCTTACATAAGATGTCACCAAAGTCATTTAGGGCTAGCAAAAGTGTTGCACATGTTTTGTTTGCTCATAAAACTTTCATGTTGGGTTTATACATTTAAAACTAGTTAGTTTAAATCATAGTCCAGTTCTACTACTTGAATTCCCTTAAAAATGTTTAGTTTTAGATATGCATTGAGCTTCATGATGGTAAACTTCATAGGTTCAGGGGGCTCCTATTTTTTTTTTTAAACTTGTTCAAAAAAAGTAGGCTTGTCCTTGAATGGATAAGAAATTATTGCCGTTTTAGGCAAACACACTCAGAGGTGTAATTTCTATTTGTTAAGGCTGCTTCCCAGCATGTGGCCTGGTGCCCTGTGAAGACGAGGTGCTCATTAATGTTTGTTGAATGAGTTACTGAGTGCGGTAACGTACTCACATTTGTGTCCTTTAAAGTTTGACAAGAAGGTGCCCAGAAACGAAGGAGGCTCTGATTCCTTGCCCTTGCCTTCCTCACTCAGCAATGATCTTTCTTTTGAAACAATGCCATTGCTGCTGGGGCCTCTGGTGTTGGTATTGAACTGTCCCTTTTCTGGGCTTAGGACTGTGATAATCCAACAGGATCAGTTTTTTGCATAAAATTATTTCTGTTTTCTAGATTTTAGCCTTATTCGGGGGCAGGCAAAGGAAGTAAAGGCCAATAAGCACCTGGCAATAATTTTACATTAAATTGTGTGATAATTACTCCCCCTCCATTAGAATACTGGGGGAAATAATGAAATTTACTTGAAGTTTTACTTTTTTAGGATAGAATTCAGGGAGAATGGTTAGATGTAGAAGAAACAGGGAAGACTGGACACAGAAATACACCATTCACTGTTTTTCTGGATGGTGTGGTGAGTAAGGTCAGAGAGGTGCTGAGAGCTGGAGTGGGCAGAAGTGAGGAGTGAATGATGGCCTGATTGCCAAGGAGCCACCTTCCGTCACTAATTCAGTGATAATCATGGAACACCTGCTGTGTACTCGGCACAGAGGCATGAGGTGGTCCCTGCCCTGCAGGAGCACACTCGGGTTGAGGAGATGGCAGTTTAGGAGCGTGGGGCAGGAGTGCTGAAGATTGAGTAGGAGGTCTTCAGATGAATAGGACAGGAGCCTTTGAGGCAGAAGGGACAGCATGTGCCCAGACTCAACGGCAGGGAGTGGAGGGCACGGAGATTTGAAGTTGTGTTGGATATCAGGGGCGTGTTGAGAGACGAGGCTTGAGACTCCAGATGGGCAGGTTTCATGCCTGGCTGGGTCGGAATTTCATCCTGGGAGTGATGAAGTGTCAGGGAAAGGTTTAGGTGCGGGAAGGACCAGATCAGGCTCACGTTTTAGATTTGGGCTGATACAGTAGCCACAAGCCACATGGGGCTATTGAGCCCTTGAAACTTGGCTAGTCCAAATTGAGATGTGCTGTAAGTGTGAAACACGTACCACATTCCAAAGACTTAGTATGAAAGCGTGTAAAACATCACTAATAATTATTTCAGTATTGATAGGTTGAAATAACATTTTGATACATTGGTTTAAAAAAATACCATACTAAAATTAATTTCACTGTTTCTTTTTACTTTTTTAAATGTGTCTACTAGAAGATTTAAAATTGCGTATGTGGCTCATATTTTATTCCTGTTGGACAGTGCTATTCTCTACTCCTTGGGCTGAGGGGAGGCTGTATAGTGTAGTGATTGATTCATTCATTTGTGAATTCATTTATTCAACATGTATTTATAGATCGTCTACTGTGGGCCGAGGCCTGTTGTGGGCATTGGGAATATAGCAGTGAATAAGATTAGACTCCTGCCCTGACAACTAAATGATGAATGGTATTCAGATACTGTTAAATGCCGTGAAGAAAAAGGAAATGGATTTGGGATAGAGAGGGGCAGGTAATGGAGTGGAGGGCTATTTGAGTTTGGGAGTCAGGAAAGACCTCTCTGATAAACAGAAGCGTGCATGAAATGAGGAAGCAAACCTTGCGATTGATGGGGAACAGCATTCTAGGTGAGGGAACAGTGAGTGCAAAGGTTGGAATGAGCAGTAGAAAGGCCACTGTGGCTAGATGGAGACAAGGAGGGGGTGCTGCTGGTTAGGCAGGGGTAGTCAGGTCATGGAGGGTCATGGAGGCCACTGGGAAGGGGTTGGAGGATTTTATAAGGTTTTGAGCAGGGGTGTTGACAGGATCCGATTTACATTTTAAGAGGATCCCCTGGCTGCTGTGAGGGAAAGAATGGAAATGAGAAGACTGGTTGGGAAACTTGGAGGGAACCCAGGTGAAATGTGATGCTGGTTTGGAGGAGAGGACAGTGGAGACGGGGTGGAGAGAGAGTGAGGAGAGGCCAGGCTGGATGAATGTCGTTATCAGAGCCAGCACGACTTCCTGGCCTCGTTGGATGTGGATCATGAAGGAATTGAGGCTAACTCCAGCCTAGGTATTGGCCTGAGCGCTGGGTGATTGGGAGCGCCATTGCTAGATGGGATGAGACTGAGGACCAGGTACAGGTGGGGTTGGGTGGAGGTGGGGAATGGGAGCCATTAGGTGAAATTTAAGATGCCTCTGAGGTGCCCCAGCACTGATGTTATATAAGCCATTGGATGTAAGTCTGGAGCACAGACGAGCAGTGGTCAGGGCTGAATATTAAATTGGTGGATCATCCGCATATAGATGGCATTTAATAGTGAGACTTGACAGCTCACCTAGGGAATAAGCCTCAGACTCGGGGAGAGGAGGAGGAACCAGCCAACGGACCAGGGAGCAACCAGCAAGGTGGGGAGATACCAGAGGGATCTTCAAAGCCAGGAAGAAAGGAGAGATCAAGCATGTCAGCTAAGATGAGATCTGAGGAATGTCCATTGGATTTGGCAACACTGGGCACTGGTGACCTTGGGGGGATGACTTCAGTGGGGTCCTGGGGGAGCAGAGCTGGCTAATTAGAGAGGAATGGAATCAACAGAATGGGAATTGAAGTAGAGCCAGTCAGCGTAGGTGCATTTTGAGTTTTGCTTTAAAGAGGAACAGAGTTAGGGGCATGTTCCCTAGTGCTAATATTACAGCCTGTTGCTACGCTGTGGAAAGCCTCTGGTTGGGAAGGGAAAACTGATGTTGCAGGAGAGCAGGGAAATTGCCAGCTCGGTGACCTCGGGTCCAAGCCATGAGAAAGAAGTACAATTCCACTGGGGCAGCACGCAGGAAGAGTGACTTCAGAGTCCGTTAGATCTGGTGGTGGGGAGATGAGTAGTTTTCTTCTGACTGCTTTGATTTTCTCAGGGAAAGTAGCTGTTAGTGGAGAGCAGGTTGTTTGAGGTTTGAGGAGAGAGGCGAAAGTCTCAAACGCCCATCTAGGATCGTGAATTGAGGAGGGAAATTGTTGGGCTGTACTAAGGGCCCGCTGGAGGTTTGTGGTCACACATTTAAAGTCAGACAATCCACAGGGTTGTGTGTGTTCTTCCAGTGTGGGGTAGGCAAGGAGTTGACTTGGGGTTTTGCCAGGGAGTAAAAGGAGAGAAAGGTCTGAAGGTGGAAAGATTAGGCAAAGGGGCAATCATTGTGATGGGCTTGGTCTCTGCTGGGGAGGGATAGCAGTGGGGGAGGGGCGTGGCAGGGCAAGGGTGACAGGGCGGGTTGCAGCTCCTGTGGGGGGCCAGGATTGGTGGAAGGGTCTGGGAGTCTGGAGACAGGATGCTTGAATTTGAGATCATGGCATGGTGATGTCATTGCTAAGGGCAAGGTCTAGGGTGTTACTTGGGAGCAGGGGTTGAGCTGGTGGGCTGGGGATAGGGGAGACGAAAAGGGGACTGAAAGACAGGAGATCCAAGAACTGATTGACCAAAGTCAAATGAGTTGTTAATATTGCCAAAATTGAAGACAGAAGTAATGGTGGCAGGAAAGTCAGTGAGCCAGGGCTCAACTCCCGGGCACATGGTGTCTAGATGATACCACTAGGCTGGTGGGAGGGGTTGTCTGGTGGAGGGTGTGCTGGGCTTGGTGGACTTAGACTTCAGGCTGCTGCTGTTTGGAAGGAAGTTAGAGGGTCCATGCTGTAGAGATGGCAAGGAGGGGTGAAGGGGATACTCACCCTCTGGGGGCACCCCAGGCCCAGCCTCAGGTCTGCCACCCACTGGTTGATCTGGGACAGGTGACTCTTGCTCATCTGCAGAGTGCAGATGACAGTTACACCAACCGCCTCTGTGGATTGCAAGGAGTAAGTGGACAAAACACGTGGAATGCACTGAAGCCCATGTTTGGTGGATGGAAAGCACCACGAACTGGTCGCTCTTTTCACCAAAGTACATCTGTCCTTACACGAGGAAGATTAGTTTACAGAGAGAGAGTTGCAAATGTGTTGCCCAAAATGGGATTGTTGGAGTGAGAATACAGCCTCCCAAGGACACTTTGAGAGAAAGGTACCCTGTTGGTTATGAGCATTCTGGCCTGTTGGTTAAGCATTGGTCTTTAGGCATGTCGTGAAGAAACAGATAATGATACAAAATGGATTAAATTAATTCCAGACTCAAGGCAGACGTGTGGAGTCAGGGAAGGCCTTGGGCGTGAGGATGTGCCTGGCCGTGGCCTGAGCGTGGAGAGGCTGGGGACCGCCAGAGTATCCTATTTGTACAGCTCTTTATGCCTTCTAAGCTCATTTGCTACGGCAGCTCCGTGAAGGAGCCGCAGCAGGATGAGGAGGGGCGTGGGGCTCCGCACAGTTGGGTCCTGCCCAGGGTCCCTCACAAGCCCAGCTGTCCGCAGGTGCAAGCCCAAGGGGCATTAGACCCAGGGCCTGATTTAATGCAGGGCCACAAGGCTGGTTAGAGGTGAGAGGAACCTCGGTGTCCTGGCTGGAGCCCCTGGGCTGACACGGGGCTGTTGACGAGGGTCCCCTAACCTGGCAGGAAGCTGCTTTATGGCCCAGGCCCTAGGAAGGAGAGGCTCACCGTGCCATTTAGAGTGGCCCCCTCCTGATGACCTCTCTGGGTAGTGCCCCTGTGGGAGCAGATGGACATTGCCTTCCACTTTACATCATGGCCAAATGCAGCGGGTTCACTAAGAGGAGCATCTCACCAAGGTGAAAAGTGTCATTGCAGGAGGTAAAGCCGCAGCTGCCAGCCCAGAGGCTGGTCCTAGAGAGGGCATAGCTGATGTCCTCTGAGCTTCCATAAAGGCACATTGGAACGAGAGCTGTTTGCAGGGATAGAAGCACCACCTGCACCCCACCTGACCCTGGAAACACCATGGGCTGTGCCCAGAGTGTGTCCTTGTTGCTGGTCATGTCACTCCAGAGAATGAGCACTGCCCGGGGCTGGAGTTGGAAATTTTGAGTTTGTCTCTCCTGCTGGCTGACCTCTGAATAAACAGTCCTCTTGGGGACTCTGTGAAGCCTCCTTACCTCCACTCTTCTGCCTCAGGCCCAATGAGTCTTAATTGGCTTCATCTTTAGGTGTGATGACAGATACTGTCTGGACTGCAAGCTCTTTGAGGGTGGGTGAAGTCTCTCCCTGCACCCTGCCCTGTGCTGTGTACTCAGGACCTGCTCAGCAAAAGTTTGCTGAGTGGATCACATGCCTGCTTACTTGCTCCTAGGGTGACTTTGAGGCCCAGGGCGGCAGATCAGGCCCATTCCTCCCAGCATCTTTAGTGTGATAATGCGCTTATCCCAGTGGGGAGTGTGCACGGGTCATCTGCGATCACGGGCTGGGATTCTTTTTTTTCTCTATTGACATAGGGTCCCACTCGGTCACTGAGGCTTGAGTGCAGTGGTGCAGTCGTAGCTCGCTGTATCCTCGAAATCCTGGGCTCATGTGATCCTCCTGCTTCAGCCTCCCAAGTCACTGGGATTATAGGCTCAAGCCTCCATGTCCTGTGCCACAGGCTGGGATTCCTTGTCCTTCTCCAGGGGAAGCCAAAGTCAATGCAGCTTGGTGGTCAGAGACCTGGCTCCAGAGGCAGACAGACCCAGGTCCAAATCCTAGCACTGCCTGACCAGTGATGTTACCATGGGCAACTCACTCCCAGAGTCTGAGCCTGTTACCTCAGTTCAAAACTAGGAACAAAAAAGCTACTCCCTGGTGGTGATATAAGGATTATATAAAATAAGAAAAGTGTCCACTATCGTGCCAGTAAAAACAGGTAATTTATTTAGTGAGTAGTATATATTTGTTGAAAGAATGAATGGGAATCTTCTAAAATTTTCTAGAATATGACTGCTCCCAGATTATTTGCTTCAGTTTGTTGTGCAGAAGTTGCACAGGAATGGGGACCTTCTGCCATGAGCAGCATAGGCTGGGAATTGGTGCAGAATTTGGAGACTGGAAGGTGCCTTGGGCCTGTGACCAAAAGTCCCCTCTGAAGCTCATCTGTCTACTGGTGTAAGATTATTTCCATCACTGGGTTGTTATAAGAATCAGCTGAAATAACATGTAAAGTGCTTGGAGTAGAACCTGGCAATAATACCAGAACCTGGTATTATTTTGTTGATCATTGTTTTACTTTTGTTTTCTCAAGATGCTTTGAAATACCTCTTCATTCCAACATTATTTTTAAAATTATGCTCTATTTATTTTTTTTTTTTTAGCATGTTTCCTTGTTTTGCTGTTTAATCCATCTGGGATTTCTTTTTGTGTGTTTTTTCCAGGTGTCTCACTCTCATCTGTTTGTTTATAAACTCTTTGTTTTTTTACTGTATCTGATTTTCTTTATAAAACTTGATGGAGGGAGTTGAAATCTCCTTCCCCAACCTCATTCCTCTCGCTCGCCAGAGGTAACAACAATCTAATCTAATTTGGTGTTTATAATTCTCAGATCTGTTTTATAATAATGCTATATATGGATGAAACCATAACTATCCCAAGAGATCATGGAATTTACATTTTCCTTTTGAAAAACTTATTTCGACATAATTTCAGGAAGTTGTAAGAATAAGAATACCCACATTCCCTTCACCCACATTCCCCAAATGTTAACTGTTCCCACATTTACTTTTTCGTGTCTCTCTCTCTCTCTTCCTCTCTTCCCTACCCCACTCTCTTTATAAAATTCTTTTTCTAAACCATTTGAGACAGAAGTGAAGGCATGATCCTCCTTTACCCCTGAATACTTCAGAAATGTTTCCTACAAACAAGGACGTTTATGTATATAACCACAATCATTATCAGGAAATTAACGCTGACGGAATACTCTTAGCAAATCTACAGACCTTACTTATATTTCACTGTATATTCCTATGTTTTTTAAAGGAAAAGAAAACTGTGGATTCTGAGTGAAATTGTTTTCCTGTCTCTTTCGTCTCTTTTAATCTGGGGGAGTTCCTCGGTCTTTGTCTTTCCTGACCTTGAAATTTCTTATGAGTACAGGCCAGTTATTTTGTACACTGTCCCTCAATTTGGGTGTCTCTGATGTTTCCTTACAATTATATTCAGGTTAAGCGCTTTGTGCAGTAATGTCCAGAAGTGATGTTGTGGCTTTCTCAGTGCATCATACCAGGAGACGGTATTACTTATTGAATGGTCTATTCCTTTTCCCACTGCTTTGAAATGACACAATCACAGTTTTCTAAATTCTCGTATATACATGGGTCTGCCATTGGGCTTTTTAGTCTTTTAAATTGATCAGTTTTACCTAATTATGTGCCTTTTTTGTTGTTGTTTTTATTACTATGCCTTCCTAGTGTGATGGCATATGTTAGTCTTTTAAAAAGTGTTTCAGATTTGTACCAGGGGGCTCTAAAAAGCTGTTCTTCTACATGAGCTTTATATCAACTCCACAAGGTCTCTCAGAAGTCCTGTCGGGATTTTGACTGGCATCACATTGAATTTATAGATTAATTTTGAGAGAACTGACATATTTATGATACTATATCTTCCCATGCAGGAATGTGTCTCTTTAGGTCTTTGCTGTTTTTAGGAAAGCTTCATGCCCCCCCTTTTTTTTTTGAGACAGGGTCTTGCTCTGTTGCCCAGGCTGGAGTGCAGTGCCGTATTCATAGCTCACTGCAGCCTCAGTCAAACTCCTGGGCTCCAGTGATTCTCCTGCCTCAGCCTCCCAAGTAGCTGGGACTACAGACACACATCACCACACCTAGCTAATTAAAAAAAAAAAATTGTAAGAAAAGGGTCTTACTGTGGTGCCTGGTCTTGTCTTGAACTCCTGGCTTCAAGTGATCCTCCCTCCTTGGACCCCTCAAAGCATTGGAATTATAGGCATGAGCCACCACACCCAGCCCATGCATATTTCTTAATAGGTTTGCTTATTAGTGTTTTATAGCTTGTGTTATTTGTAGGATGCAATTCTTCCTCCCATTATATTTCCTTCCTTCCTTCCTTCCTTCCTTCCTTCCTTCCTCCCTCCCTCCCTCCCTCCCTCCCTCCCTCCCCCCTCCCCCCTCCCCCCTTTCCCCTCCCTCCCCCCTCTTCCCCTCCCCTCCCCTTCCCTCCCCTTCCCTTCTTCATTTTTGACGGAGTCTAGCTCTGTCGCCCAGGCTGGAGTGCAGTGGCGCAATCTTGGCTCACTGCAACCTCTGCCTTCTGGGTTCAAGCTATTCTGCCTCAGCCTCCCGAGTAACTGGAATTACAGGCATGCACCACCATGCCCGGCTACTTTTTTGTATTTTTAGTAGAGACGGGGTTTCATCACGTTGGCCAGTCTGGGCTTGAACTACTGACCTCAAGTGATCCACCCACCTCAGTCTCCCAAAGTGCTGGGATTACAGGTGTGAGCCACCACATCTGTCCATCCCATTGTATTTTCTGATTGATTGTTGTTGATATGTAGGAAAGCTGTTGGCTTGCGAATATGTATCCTGTATCTGGTTACTTTGCCAAATGTTCTTTTGTTTTCATAGTTTTTCAGTTGATTCTCTTGGATTTTTTATTCAGGCAGTTGTATCTGCCGTTAATGGCATGTTGGTTTGTTCCCTCCCAATATTTACACTTCTTGTTTCTTGTCTTCAACTTGGCTAACATAGCCAAAATTATTTTAAATAATATGGTAGTAATATTGGGCATTCTTGGTTATTCCTGACTTTAATTAGAGTAGTTCTGGTATTATATTGTTAAATATTTGAGGGAGGTTTTTGAGAGATACCCCTTATGGAGATGTAAAGAAATTCCTAATTACATTAATCAGTGGTTTTTTTGTTTGTTGTTGTTGTTATTTGCCTCAGACTATCTCAGAAGACTTAGGATGATGTCTTTTGGAGTTGTGTTACTTTTGTAATGTAGTGCCATTTTTTATTTGCTAACATTTATATAGGAATTTTGGATCTATATTTATGTAAGATTTACCCATACTTTTCTCTTTTAAATTACCTTTCCCAGTTTTAATGTGAGAATTATGTTGGTTTGGTAACAGGAATTGGAATGATCTCCTCCTCACCCCTTACAATTTAGAAAACATAGATATAATTTGCTTATTGAAAATTTCACAGAATTTACCAGTAAAATTATTTAAATATTCCCAGTATTTTAAGAATTCAGATTTCTTCTTCTAATTATTGGCCTATTTGTTTTCTGTTTCCTCTTGAGTCAATTTTGGGTAATTTGGAAAATGGTCTGTTTCATGTATAATTGAAGATATATCAATATAAAGTCATCCTTCTTTTCTTCTTCCCTCTTTCCCTCCTTCCCTCCCTCTGATTCTGTAGTCATAGCCACTTCTTCATTTTTTAATATTTCAAATTTATTTTTTAGTTTCTTAGCCAGACACATGGTAGGGAGTGGGGTTAGCCATTTTATCAGTAATTTCCAAGAACATGCTCTTATGTTTAATATCAAGTGTTTTGTTTTCTATTTCTTTAACTTCTGTTTATTTTTATTCATTTTCTACCTTCTTTTTGATTTTTATTCATTTTCTACTTATTTTGATTTTATTCTTCTTAGTTCATTTCTTTTTTGAGTGACTGCTTTGGAAATATCCCATGGGTTTTGCTGTATAGTGCTCTCATTGTTCATTTTTAAATAGTCTGCACTTTGTTTTAATTTCTCAAAAAAAAATACTCCTCCAAATAACCTTTAGGTTACATTTCCAAGTGGTTAAACTTTTTGTGGCTTTTTGTTTAGTTTTATTGCTTTGTGGTCAGGGAATATGGCCTGTATAATTTCTTATTTTAAAAAAGTTATTGAGGTTTTTTTTTGTGGGCTGTCACATGATCAGTTTGTAATTGTTCCATGGATTTTTGAAAAGATGTGTATTGTTTTACAAGTACATATAAAAATACATCAAACTGGTTAATTGTGTTTTTCAAGTCCCTATTACTGTGTGTTTTTTATCCTCATCTTCTGTCCTTTTCTGGAAAGTATGCTTAAGTCTCCCTATTGTAACTGATTTTTTTCTTCCCGTTTCTCCTTTTATTTTCAAGTTTTTGTTTTCTGTATTTTATGGATACGTAAAAGTTCATGACTGTATATCTTTTTGTTGGTTTAATTTTATATCAGTTAAAATTTTGGGGGGGGTTCTTGGTAATTATTTTGTTTGCCTTGGAGTTTGTTACCCTTTTTGCTTTTTATTGACATATGCCTGGTGTAGTTTTGTTCATTATTTTTGTAAAAAAAACCTTTTTGTTTTCAAATAATTTAAGACTCACAAGTAGTTGCAAGTACAATGCTGAGAGCTCCCAGCCTTTATCCAGCTTTCCTCATTGATAACATCTTGCGTCCCTGTAATAGCCTTTATTTTAGCCTTTCTGACTCCTTTTGTTTTAGCTCCTGGCCTACCTGTGCCCCCCAATTTGTGATATTCTGCCTTTTAACAGGAGAGTTTATATACCATTCATATTTATTGTGATTTCTCGTTTAAGCGTCAGTTTCTTTCTGCCACCTAATTTTGGTTTTGGTTTTCCGTGATTTTTTTTTTTCCTAGCCTATCATTAGACTGCCAAAGTTTTCCTTATTCCCCTCTTTTCTTTATTTCTCTTTTCTTTCTTCCTCTCCTTCCTGCTTGTCCCTTCCCCAGTTCCTTGCACTTACTGATTTGGAAGTCATAATCATATTTCTCATTTCTTAAGTTTAAATTTTTAATAAACATATTTAAACTTGGGCAAGAATAAATCTCTAATTTTGCCCAAGGAATCCTCCCCCACCACAAATATTTGACCTCTAAAGGTATTTACATTTTCCTCATTCTCCTTCCATAGTTTGTTTTTAGTAAATATGACATGGAATTTTATTTCCAACTTAATTTTTTTTTCTGCATTGTTTTTGGGGGTTATATAAGAGCTTCCTTGAGATTCACAGCTCTTATTTCCAGTTACTGTTTAGACTTAATCTGTTTTATTGGGTTACTTTCTCTTTCTTTAAAAATTTTGTCTGATGTCTTCCTTCTTGGATTTATTTTCCTTAATGTTTTTTAGAAAATGTGTCCGGGTGGCCTGAGTGTCTTTCCATGTCTGAAGAGGCCATTATTTTTTTCTCGCATTTGAGTGATGAGTTGGTTTGCATTTGGGTTCTAGGTCCAGAGTCCCCTTTTTCAGGATCTTATAGCTACTGCACTCTTGTCTTCTGCCTCTTGATCTTGCAGATGAGAAGTCTAATACTAGACTGAGTCTTACTTCTCTATGGGATTTTTTTTCTTCTAGGGAAGCATTTAGGATTTCCTCTTCGTTTTTGGAGTTGGGAAACTTTTATCAGGATGTGTGTAGGTGTCTTGTTTTATTCTTCTTTAGCACTTGGACCTTTTGTAATGAAAATTTCAGCCTTTTTTACTGTTCTTTTCTCTGCCATGCAGAGCTGAGTGAATATTGGGTCTTCAGGATAAAGAGACTATGAGACGCTGGCAGCCAGATTGCCCGGCATGCCAAGTGCAGCTGGATAGCTGGTCAACCCTCTCCAAACTCACTTTCCTCCTCTGGAAAAGGCAAGTGAAGAGCTCCTACCCCATAGCACAGTTGGGAAATAGGACACAACGGACAAAACATTTAGGACAATGTCTGGCATGGAGGAAGTGGTCAATATGGAAACTGTTTTTTCTGTAATTCCTTGCGGGTATCAGAGGTGGAGGAAGAAGTGGGCTTTTGAGCAGGACTTTGAAGGTGGACAAGATAAGACCTTCTCTGAGCCTCAGTCTGCCCACTGAAAATGATGGAGCTTGATAGGTTTTTAGGTAATAGTTCTTCTTTTCTTTTTTCTTTTTTTTTTTTTAAATTTCACACGGAGTGGCTTCATGGGATTTAATTTTTCATTTCTGAATCTTAAGTCTTCCTTCCTCTTCCCTCTCTCTCTCTCTCTTTTTTTTTTTTTTTTTTAAGATGGAGTCTCGCTCTGTTGCCCAGGCTGGAGTGCAGTGGTGCAATCTTGGCTCACTGCAAACTCCGCCTCCCAGGTTCACGCCATTCTCCTGCCTCAACCTCCCGAGTAGCTGGGACTTCAGGCACCTACCACCTCGCCCAGCTAATTTTTTGTATTTTTAGTAGAGGTGGGGTTTCACCGTGTCAGCCAGGATGGTCTCTATCTCTGAACCTCGTGATCTGCCCGCCTCAGCCTCCCAAAGTGCTGGGATTACAGGCGTGAGCCCCCCGCGCCTGGCCCCTCTCTTCTTTTTTTCGATGGTGTTTGTTCTTTCCAGTGAATGTGACTTTGTTGAAGGTAGGATGCAGTAGTTGAAAGAAGCTTTTACTTTGCCATAGAGAAAGAGCGGCCTACCTGAGTCTGTTTTGATACAGTAAATGAAAAGGTAGATGTCTTTGAGCTTGATCTATATCTGGCACGCCCTCCAGCCTTCTCTGTATCCATAGCCACTCTATTGGGCTATGAGCTCACCTATGTTTCCCCAGGCACTGTATGCAGTAGGTGCTCAAGAAGGGCTTTTGGAGCAGAAGATGAATCCGTGCTTCATTTTTCCTGCATGGAGAAACGATTGTATCTCACGTCACTGGGCAGGTCTCCCTTGCATTTGCTGTTTTATAAAAAATTTTATTTGTGGTTGAATGACAGTCAGTTCTTTCAGGAAAACGAGAAAAACTGGTTTAGAGCCATTATGAAATTCCATTTTAATAGCAACAAGACCAGGCTCTGGCAAGTTCAAAAAGGGCAATCAAGAAATGCTTGTTTGCTCAACAGAAAGAGCTATTTAGGTGTTTACATGGTTCAGAGTCACCCCCAAACTCCATGTAATTTTCAACTTCTAATGACTTTTTTAGCCTGTCAGGTAACTGGTGAAAGTGTAATTTATTTAGAGGAGTGTTCTGGGTTGGTCTCATCAAGTTGAGGATTGTCCCAGGTGCATCTGGAAACATCACCAGGAAGAGAAGAAACTCCACTGGGAAGGAGATAGGGTGGGGGTGTGACTTCCAGCACTCCTCTTGGCATGGTTTACAGAGCAAGTGTTTTTGAGCATCTTTTTTTCTGTCTGGCACTGGTGAGACAAGCAGGATGCCATCCTTGCCCTCCAGTGGCTCAGAGCAGGCATGGGAATGGATCATTGTGATAGCCTGTGGTAAGTGCGAACTCTGCTCCTAGCTTAAGCGAGCCAGAGGGTCAGGAAAGCTTGCGGCTGGGGGAAGATTGTTGGGGGAGGAGAGGCTCAAACGGGAGAGAGGGAAGAGAAGGGAGAGAGTGCTGGGCAGCAGTGACTGCGTGTACAGAAGCCTGGAGTCACGTGTAATGCACTTGGCAGCTCTATATCCTGAGTACTGCTAGGGAGTGTCTGGGCAGGGTGCAGACCCACGTACAGTGGGGCTGGGGAGTACAGTGGGGCTGTATCCCATCTCAGGGGAGCAGTTGCCACTCAGCCACAGCTGATCGTTGCCATGGCAGAACACAGACCCAGTGTGGCCAGATCTTCTGATTTTCTTTTTTTTTTTTTTAAGAAAAGCTGTAAATCTGAAGTTTTATATAAAACCTCCCAAAATTTCAAATCATGACAACTAATTGAAAAAAAAGATCTTATAAAACTCAAAAGTCCCACTCAAGGCCATTGGTTGATGAAACCTGTTTAGGGACTAGAGAGAAGCAGAGGGGACGAGGGGGACTGAGGTCCCCTGCCCTGGCCTCGGCTGTGCCCTCTGTAGCCTCCCCTGTGCCGGTGGTCAGGATAGTGGAGGGCTTGGACTTCAGTGTTGAAACAGAGTGCAGGTGACTTTGGAGAACTTTGATCTTTCCCTGACCTTGCTTTGCTGTGATTCAGAGAGTAAGAGTCAAATGAGGCTTAGGTTTTCAGGTTTCCTCATTTTAATGCCTTTTCCTTCTTTTCTAAATCTGGATAGGGAATGTGATGGGTGATAGTTGAGGCTGGATTGCCTCTTAGAAATGTTAGGCTCCCTTTGCCCTTGCTCACACCTCGCCCTGCACAGTTTGATCCAATGTGGAATTTCTCCTCTTTCTACCTTCTTTTTCTGCTTTATTGAAGATCAGGGAGAGGGCCAGATAAATACACTCTTGGGCCTAAATGAGCCCTTGATGTGGGCTTTTCTGCCTCACTAGTCAATGAATGCTCATCTTCCCCCTAGAGTAGATGAAAATAAATCTTTTATTTAAAATTATTTTTATTTGTTTTGAGACAGAGTCTTGCTCTGTCACCCGGGCTACAGTGCAGTGGCATGGTCTCGGCTCACTGCAACGTCTGCCTCCCAGGTTAAGCGATTCTTGTGCCTCAGTCTCCTGAGTAGCTGGGATTACAGTTGTGTACCACCACACCTGGCTAATTTTTTTTGTATTTTTCGTTGAGACGGGATTTTGCCATGTTGGCCAGGCTGGTCTTGAACTCCTGGCCTCTAGTGATCTGCCCACCTTGTCCTCTTAATGTGCTGGGATTACAGGCATGAACCACCATGCCCGGCCATACTTAAAATTTTTAAATACACAACACAGAACTATCTAATAGAAATGTCATGCAAGCCACATGTGTAACTTGAAATTTTCTGGTATCTGTGTTAAAAAAGGAAAAAGACACAGGTGAAATTAATTTTCATAACATATTTTATTGAGCCCATTGTGTCCAAAATATTATCAATTCAACATGTAATTATAATAAAAATTCTTTTTAAGATACACATTTTAAATTTTTTACAAAGTCTTTGAAATCAGTGTGTGTTTTCCTTGTGACAGCCCATCTCAATTTGGATTAGCCACATTTCAAAAGCTCAGTGGCAACCATGTTGGACAGTGTGGCTGTAACAGATGCACATAAAAAAGTGACATTCCACAGATATGAAGTAGTGTGCAGGCCACCTGTGAACCCGTTAATGAGAATGACTCATTTGATCCTGCCATGGTCAGCTCTCCATTCTCCTCAGGGTGGATCGACCAGCCCAGTTACCTTTCTAGCCCCATCCCCCCTCTCCCCACCTCACTCTGTCCTGCCAGGCTGGCCTTCTGTTCCTTCCTCCCACATGCCCAACACCTTCCAGCCTCTGAGCCCTCACACATGCTGTTCCCATTGCGTGGATTATGCCCCCTTCCCTCATCTCCTCCCTTTGCTTGATTTAAGCCAAACCACGTTTTCAGGTTAAATACCAGTTTTTCAGGGAGGCCTTACCTTACGTCCTTGCGACCAACTCCAGACTAGACTGTTGCCCTGTGGGATGCTGTCATGGGGAAAGAGAGGAGTGTGTTCCTTCTCCGCATGTACACAATGATAGGTATCTAGTTATTGGTGAGATCTTGGTTTTACGTTTCTCTACTGCATCAGATGGTGCATGTCAAGAGTGCAGGGGTCATGACTGCTTTCTTCACTCGCTTTGTCCACAGCAGCTTGTATAGTGGCTGCAGAAAATAGATGATCAATAAATATGGGATGAATGATGCAGGGCTGAGATTCAGTTTTGTAGAGTAATCCAGGCCCATGGGACCTCCAGAGGATCCAGACCCCTAACAGTGGGGCCAGGGCATCAGCCCCCGTGGACAGTCCTGGGTCTCCTGCTTTGTCACTGGCAGAGTCAGCCTCTCCCTGTCCGTCTCTTGACTGGCTTTTGGTTGCCTGTAAATTATATTTTTGGTGGCTGTTAATAAAAATATAGGGCTGGGGGGAGAAAAAAAGACTTCTCCTAATAGAATTTTATTAAATGGCACTAGTTTAAAAATGTCTCGTAAAAAGTTAATTAATTTGGGATTTGGGGATGAAAGGCGTGATATAAATGTCAGTTATTATTATTACAATTTCAGCCTCACGCTTATGCTCTTGATCCAGTCCCTGATCTGGAGTCTCTGCTACTCCCAGGGACTGGCGGCTTTGCTGAAATGCTGGAGGCAAATTTGAGCTTTGAGGCTCCATCGGGGACAAAGAGGACCTCGCCAAGTTAGGCCGTCCCGCCTTTTCTTCTAGAATAATGCAAGGCCTTGAGAGCCAGCACCACTGTCAGGGCCAAGAGCTGTTCAGAGCAGAATGGTCTTGGCGCTCTGCGGAGCCCCCTGGGCCAAAGCAGCCAGGAATATCAAGGCCACAGGCTTAGCCCCCTCACGGAAACCTGGGGTGTTCAAGCTTTCAGGGCTCCAAGAAGTCACAGCCCCACTCTCATTTTACAGACAGGGAAACTGAGTTTAAAGAGGGGCGGTGGCTTGCCTAGCCCAAGGTCACATAGCAAGTTAATTAAATTTATGGAGAAAAAGGCAGTGAATGCAATTAGTGAAGTGGGGGAAGTCTTCAAAAAAAAAAAAAAAAGATTCAGGCAATTTATTGGTGACAAGTCTAGAAACTATTTTCCAAGGAAACGGGGAGTCCTGGGACTTCTCGTGAGTTCACAGAGGCAGGCAGCCCTTCACTCCTTCAAGACATCCCACCTGCATCCCCCTGATGGCAGACACCGCACCTAGAGGAAGGGACTCGGCCCTGACCCAGTGTGTAATTACCAGCGCGAGGTGTGGGGCAAGCTGCGATGTTAATCAGCATCACCGCCGAGGAGTGAGTATCTGCGTGCGTCTTTTGCCTCCTCTCTGAGAGGGGCTGTGAAAGTACCCCTCGCAGAATGTAGATGGGAGTGTGTGTGTTTATGTGCTGGAAATGGCAGCTGGCAAGTTGGGGATTTCGTGCTCTTGGACTCATCTGTCCTTGCAGAGCTGCAAGGGAGCCCAGTGGCTGGTTATTCCCAGGACCCTTCCTGCATGCCACCCCTGCTACAGAATTCCTGACAGGTGTTTGCTTGTTTCCAGCTGGGCTCACCCACATATTCCTGCAGCCCATTCTATTTGAGGTGGTTCCGGGAAAGCCTGCCTCCTCCTGACTGTCTTTGGTTCTTAAATCTGTGTTCTGTTTTGGGAATGACACAGACAGCATCTCCCCTGTCCCCTTCTGAGTGGAGGCCTGTTGTTATCCAGCACCACTGTTGACAGAAGTCATGAGCTTGTGGTGCCTGCTGCAGAGGAAGGGCTCAGGGAAGGTTTGCAGAATGAAGCAATTTGGTGCTCTCGACAAAGAGCTCTGGGGCTCTTTAGTGAATCCTTCTACACTGGGTGGCTGGGATTGTCCAGGAGATTTTGGAATCAGAGCTGGATTTGAACCTGGGCTCCTTCACTTGAGCAAGATACTTAATCTCAGTAATTCTCAGTTTCCTCCTCTGGACAATTGAGATAAGAATACCTACTCCACAGCATTACCATGAAGAGGTCATGTGTGTAGAGTGCTTAGTACACTGCTGAGCACATGTAATGGTGGGAATAATACACTCGTGACACGTGACACCAGCCAGGTCCTCCTGCTCACATGTTCCTTGAGGTGTCCATCTAATCACTGAAGTACCCAAAGTTCTGCACAGGGCCTGACACACATACCCCTACCGGAACCTTCCACCGCCCACACCCACGTGCCGCCTCTGATTCTTAATGACTGTGGAACTGAACTGAGCTGAACTGAGAGTTCTGGCCTGCGTTTTACAAGCTCAGAGTCAGGTCTTCGGGAGACCCCTTGGCATGAGGCTGTCCACATCTCCCTGAGGCCGGACCAGCCCTGGTGTGGAGGCTTCTGAGCCGGTTCAAGGTCTCCCCGAGCCTTTCAGAATGTGAAAGCAGCCAATAAGAGTCTCAACTAGGAAAACAAGTGCCGCAGCTCTATTGTTATGTTTTATTAGAAATAAAATTGCTAATCTTTTTCTTCCCCGCTTCTCCCTGCAAGAAAACCACAGCTGTCTCAGACTTTGAAGTCCTTTAAGTTGCAGGCCTAGAAGAATGGGAGGGAGAGGGGAGGTCCAGGCCATCCCTTTGGTCGCCATCTTGCCATTCTTGACAAAGAGCCTCAGAATGGCAGCTTGTTTTTTCCTCAGTCAATGGCAGAGCTGGGTAGATTGCATGGAAGGAGATGCTGTTGGCCTCTCCAGGAACACAGCGGCCTCCCCCGCCCTCGTCTTTATTGGATTTCAATGAGTCTTTCTGCTCTGGGTCATACATGCAGTGCGACCTCATAAATGGAGCGGTGGAATTTTCACTCCCTTTGTACTGAGGGCCTCGAGCATACTCCATCCCCGTGTCAACCCGGGATGGGTAAAACGCAGAAAACCGGGCAGAACTGATTTCTCCCAGGCAGCCCTGAGACCTGGAATATGACAGTTTAGTTTCTAGACACTCGCTAGTCAGAAGGCAGCATAGGGCGGGAAAGCAGAGATGACATTTCCCACCTCGTGCCCCTGAGTCTACTCTGGAAATCCAGATCCTCACACTTTTCTGTGGAATGTATCAGGGCCTTCAAGAGAACGGGCAAGGCCTTGGGTCTCATAGCTCTGCAGTTGTTGCATCAGAGGAAGCCTGTAGCCATGGGAGTTAGAAGATTCTAGAAAGATTCTGGAGGCCCTCTCAAGCTGAGACGTTTTTAATCAAAAGTTAGTGGATTAAAAGGCCATGTGTTATTTAACCAGATGTACCTGGTAGTTGCCAGTTAAGTGCCTGTTTTGTGCCATTCGTCCATCCACATATTTTTGAGGGCCCAAAATGTGCCAGCCATTGTGCTAGGAGCCAGCCGTGCTGGGGAAGCAGTGGGAGTCCCTGATGTGGTGGTGGCGGCTACAGAAGACAGTGCTGGTAATAACAGGAAGAAAGCAGTGCTCCCCACCCCACAAATGAGATGTATACCCAGGGTCAGATCTGTTGATGGCATTATCTCTGCACTTACCAGCTTGGTGGAGAAGGTTCCTGCTTTGCTACATTTTGAAACTGGGAGTTTCCTATGAGATCATCTGTTCTCCTGCTTCTTCCCAAAAGGGGGAACTCAAGGACAGTGGGCATTTGATCTCTGCCTCTTTACTCGGCCTGTAAGTGGCAGAGATGAAGCTTGAATGCAAGCAATCCCGGTCGTCAGTCCAGATCTTGTAATTAGATGAAATGGGTGACGGAAGAATGAGGCTGTTGTACCATGGGATGGCTGTAATTGCCCATGACATCACCTTGCATCTGACTTCTGCATTGGAGTTTCACATCTCCCACATGGAGGTGGCTGCTGGCTATTACAAATTGCTGCATGCATTTGAAAAGATATAATTAGAGAAGGAGTGTTTCCATTGCAGTCCCACATCAAGGGCTGGGTGTTCACAGTGCAAGTCCTGTAATTCAAGGGGTCAGTGGCAGAGATGGTCCTCTGATGTGAAGAGTTCCTTTGTCCCCCACTATCCCTCCAGACCCCTGTCCTCTCTGTGGTCCGAGACAGGAGTTGTTTTTACAGGCCCTCAGAGGTGTATGGTTCTTCCTCACGGCTGGTTCCTCTGCATCCCCACCACGGGATCATCCATCTTAAATGCCTCTGTTGTCAAGGTGCCCACTACCTCAGTCAGACTCTTTCCCTGGAGAAGAATGTTCCTCTTCATCCTGAGCTCAGAGCTCCCTCCTGATTTCTGTCCCCAGAGGTTGTATGCTCCCCAATCCTCTCTCCTCCCCACCCCCGGACTGAAGGGCAGGTCTCTGGCCCTACATGGTTCACCTCCGTCAGCCGCCACCACACTGGCTCCGCCTGGGAAAATCCTGCCCGCCGATGTGTAAGTGTGTCACTGCCAATAATAGTGCGAAGGCTCCAAATCTGAGGGCCTTTCTAGGATCGTTTCCTGATTAATTAGGTCAGCATCTCCAAAATCAATTTCCAGCGAAGTCGCGCCGCCTGGTAGCGCGGTTCCCTGCCCAGCCAGGCGAGGGAGTTGGCACGGGAGGCAATTCCCTGGCCTCTGGTGCAGTTCAGATCTTGTCTCTACCTCATCTCTTCTGTGATTATCCTGACTTTTGTATTTTATCTGCCCCCCCTCAAATCTTCCATTAAACCCCCGTAGATCCTGCTTCAAACAGGCAATTAGACTAACAACGTAATTATATCCCTCAATGCTAATTGTAACTGGTTTAGGGGAAAAACAAAAAGAAAGAGACTTCAAAATCTCCGGAAACTAAAAGCAGCAGTTATGGTTTCCAGGTATTTTTCATCCCTGTGTATTTCTTTGAGAGTCCTGGTTGCTGGCAAGCTGGCATCTCCATAGCTTGCCTTTGGCTCAGAATGCCATAAGGACCACCTTATCTGTCCCCCTCTTCTGAGCATGTGCTAGTGGACACCCCCACTTCTGTCCTTCTCTGAGCTCCTGGCTCTGCTGGCTGTGTCTCTCATTGTCTCTCTCTGTCTCAACCACTTGCACCCTATTAGATGCAGTCGGGTTGCAGGTGTTAGAAGTAGCATTTATTCTGACTCTTGCTAGTGCTCCATCATCCCCAGTAACCATGGATTAATGATCCATGTGAGTCTGTCTCCGGGAGATTGGAGGCCGGGCAAGCTGGACCTGGTCTCGGGGTTTGAGCCCAGGGTTGTGTGACAAGGCTGCCATAGGGGGACGTCTTGTGCCACCTGCCTGTACTTAGCATTTTCCGGGTCTGTTTTGGGGGCCAGGCCTGCACTCTGTGAATAAGCCTTGGTGTCTGCATCCAGGCTGCCCTTGGCCTGGAGAAAGAGGCGTTCAAATCATTGAATGGTGGGATCTCTGGGAAGAGTAGACATCAGAGTGGCTCCAACCTGGCCTTGGGTGGCAGGGTGAGACGGGAAGTGGGGTAGGGCAGGGTGGGGACATTCGAGAGGTTCCCTGGTGGAAGGGATGTCTAGGATGAGACTTCAAAGATGTGGAGGGAGAGCCAGGCAGTGAGCGTGGAAGCAAGTCCAGAAGCCCTGGTGTGGCCGGAGCATCTGCTGTGAGGGTGGCCTTGGTGGGAGCTGATGCTGGAGAAGGGCAGGGACTATGTCTCCGAGGAGGAGGAGGGGGAGGGGAAAAGAGAGGAGGAGGGGGAGGGGGACAGGATCAGACTTGTGTCTTGCAAAGACCAAACAGGCTACAAGTGGAAGTTATTGAATGGGAGGGGGCTTGAATGGAGGCTAGAAGGCCTGTTGGAGGGCTTTTGAAATAACCTAAGTGGTTTTTCATGAGTAACAACTTGCTGTGATGGGACTGGACTAGCTGTGTGGCTTTGGGATGGTCGCTTAACTTCTCTGTGCTTCCATTTCCTCATCAGATTAAAGGGAGGGTATTTATATGTACCTTGCTGTGTTTTAGGGGACATATCAGAAATAAGCAAAGGTTCTAGTTCAGTGTTTGACATAGAATAGGCATCCAAACAATATTTGTGAATAGGGAGCTTTTACCAGGATGGCTTGGAGCTCTTTTTCCAAAATATATATACACTCCTCTCCCATTAACTCTAGTATTTCCAGAGGATGAGAACTCAGGCAGTTGTATATTGAGGGGCCTCTTGAGTACATAGTGACTTTTCAGTTATCATGACTTTTCCCATCTTGGAGTCTTGTCTCAAACCTTGACCTCATGGCTAAGAACAAGTATGGTTCTGTGCCATTTTCCTTTTCTTAGAAACTAGGTTTCCCAGTTTGATGATTGAATGTGCTGATACCATTTCCCTTTGGGCAGATGGGACTCAAGTTGCCACCGCAAGGCCTGGGGTGGAGACTTGGTCATCATTCAGACATTGATGAGCTTGAAGCGGCGCTTTCTTTCAGTGACTGCCTTGAGGCTTTCGTGGCACTCTGTTTGGGCCATTTGGTGCCAGGTATTCCGGCCCTGGGTTTGCCATCAGTTATGTGGACGGGGCGTTTCATTAAAATTTCCATTAACTGTTATTTCTTTTTTTAAGCCAGTGAGCAATTTATAGATTCATTAACTTTTTACTACACTTGTGAAGCCAGGAAGAGGGGAATAAAGGAAATGAAATATTTGGTCCGCAGCATTTTACTAAAAGATGGTGGCCCTTAAATATGGAGGAGAAAAGCTGGATAATTAAGACTGGTTTGAAGAAGCATTTAGGAAGGGCTGGGATCTTCCAGAAGGATCCAGAATTGGAATATCCTGGCAAGGAATACCACCTTTTACCACCCCTTCCCTGCACACTGAGTAGCTAATCTGTCCTTTTGCTCAAAATGATTGTTTTTTTTTCCCCACTGGGTGGCTGTCCACCCCCTGATGACAGTCTCTCATGGGGAGCACACCGCCTCAGGACTAACTCTGACTGTGACTCTGAATATATTTCCTTATTTGGGGGTGCAGTCTGACTCCTTGTAATCCTCTAATTGCATTCCGTTTTGGGGGAGTTAGGGATGGCATGATGGTTGAGTGATGGGCCTTAGGGCCAGATAAGCTTGGGTTCAAATCCAGGCCCTGCTGCTAACTAGCTGTGTGATTTTGGATAAGTGTCTCCACCTCTCTGAACCTTGTTTTTTTATTCTGTAAAATCATGGTAGTTTTGGGAACTCTGAGAAGTCTGAGGAAAGTGACAATAGTATGTTCTACCACACACTAAGTGGTGAGGACAAAAGGAAATGGTTTACTAAGGATGCCTGACCCACATTCGCATTCCAGACTTGCCATGCGGTTGGACTGCTCACCTACAAACATTCTCAATTGAATTCCATTCCCTAAAACAGCAAGGCATGTCTGAGGACATCAGTTTCCCCTATTGTAAAGTAGATGAATAATTTCTAGTTAATGAGGATGTTGGATGAGATCAGACACATTTAATGAGCCTTTTAGAGTTGCTGGCACATAATAGTGTCTTAATACGTACTAGCAGTCATATATCTATTGTGGTTGCAACTACACACAATATAAAAACTCTGCTCCCGGGGTCTACTGTATTAAAAAGGCAATAGGTTAAAGATGACTTTCCCCAAGAGTCCCTTAGAAAGAGAAAATCTCAGTACATGAAGGTACTCCGAGGTCATCCTCTTCAGCTCCCAGGTGGAGCTTGGATGTCGTTGAGTGTTGAACTTCCCACTGAAGGGGTGTGTACCCAGGCCTCTCCTGAGGAGAGATGGTAAAGGCAGGTCTTCGTAGAGTCACAGTCTTCTTCCATCAGGAGTAGCATGGAACCCTAGGAAATCACCTCATCCTAATACCTGCCTCTTTAGATGTACAGCATGAGTATTGGAAAGTATAATGAATTCTTCCTCAAAAGTGGTAATAATGGAAAGTGAAGCAGGAAAGAGAAAAGTATCATTCAATTTTGAGCCATCCAGGGCAAGTGCTTTTAGGGATACTGTATATGTGCACGTGGTGTTTGTTTGTATAAACCTTATGTAAAGTTATAGACATAGTTTGATTCTGTTTTTGTCACTTCAGTCAGTTAACCTCTGCTTCTTCCTTTCCGTAACGGAAATCATGACTCCTACCTTGTGAAGAATTAAATGAAGTAATGGATGTAAAAAAATCACTAAACAAATGTATGTGGGGGATTGATAGAATATGTTATTCCTGCCTCACTCCAGACTCAGGCTTCCGGGAACCTGAGTCATCTTCCTCTTTAAGGATGCTATGTAGACACACTCTCTGTGCTGGGCTGTCTGGTGGGCACTGGGGAATCCAGAGGCACAGCCCCTGCCTGGGAAAGATGGATGGTCCAGCTGTGAAGACAGGTCATAAAAAGATGACTGAGTATATCAGCCAGTTGATCAATATCTTTTGAATGGTCCAGGCAATAAGTGCTTTAAGAAAACAGGGGAGGGAGATCGCCCCTGTGGCCTGGAAGAGGTGGGAATGGAACCCAAAAGGAAGGGGAAGGGCCCTTTCTTTCTTTGCAGAATGTAGTTAAGTCAAGCCTTTAGCAACAGCTAGGACAAAGAGGTTCTGGGGGGTGAGTCTGTGTGGGGCAGGATGCATTTGCCTTTTATGATACTGTTCAGCAAACAGCAAAAAGTCCTGCATGCCTCTGGAGGGTCCTTGAATGTGGAAAGTTCTGGGGCCCTAGGAGTGCGTTTTCCCTAGCCCAGCTGGTGTCATACTTTGGTCCCCAGAGCCTCTGATCATCGTCCCTATAGGGCTGGTCAAGGGATGCTTCTAGAGTATCCACTGGGTGCTTGGGTCTTCCGGGCAGGGGGTTGAGGACAGCATTACGCTTCCACATGATGAGTCTTCCATAGTTTTCTCAGCAACACTGGAGTTACAATATGCTAGAAGGATACCCAAGCAACCTGCATGTTGGGGAACTGGGCTATGTGGCCAGGCATCTATTTCCCAGACTTTCAGAGTTCTTTAAACTCCAAGCTGTGATTCCACTAGATAGTACAGAGGGTGGTGCAGTTCAAGACAAGGCAGTTCTTGCTGATGAGGAGGCTGGAGTCCAAATGGGGGAGCTGGACTCAGGTGGACTCTTTGGTTAGCTGTGCAGGGCAGTGTCTTCAAGTGCATCCTGCACTTCTGGAGTTTCCTATCTGAACTGATCTGTTGGTTTGACCTCAGTTCCATCCTTTCCTTTTCCCTGCCATGCTCTGTATTGCAAGGGATTGCATTTGCTAGGTGCCCCTGCTCTCTGGACTTCTAAAGTTTAGCCAGTAGGATGCTTAGCAGGAAGATTGGAATGTGAAAAGGGAGGGAGAAACCTGGGGTACTTCTTCCCACCCATTCTCTGCCTCTGGTGGTGTTTTCTGTTTAGCTCCAGCCCTTCTCTCTATGGTCCACTCCCAGTGGGCAGCCTTGCCATAATTTTACCTCTTGCTGGACAGCCCCAGTTGCTGATAACACCATTTCATCCCTTTTATCTCTCCAGGGCTGTGGGTGGTAGCAGCAGCTCCCTCATAGGCTGGTATCCCTGGTTTTCTCTATGTCTCCTGTTTGCCTTCTCTAGTCACTCATCACCTGTCCTTATATTAAATTACCTCCATTTAAAGGGCCTAGAATGACTTCTGTTTTTTTTTTTTTTTCCTAGCCTAAACTCTGAAGGATATTCCCAAATCAGACCCCTTAGAGTGTTTGACTGGCTGTTGCCACCCTGCCTCACCCCGTGGAAGTCACTGTAAGCTCATGACTGCCCTAATGAATTCAAGGTACCAGATTTCTCCCCTCCGCCCCCCTCCGTGAAGAAAACAGAATTGTAGAATAATTTCAAAATAGTCTGGTTGCCTAGATTTCTCAGCAGGCACCCATCAGGATGTGTGGAATTACAGTCTTTCACTTCTTCATGGGCCTCTCATTTTGTAGAAATATGAGTGATTCCTTCCTTTCCAACTGTGAGAGGGACTATTTTGTGTCTACTGTTTTGATTTTGAAAAAAAAATCATGCAGTTGTTCTCCCCCTCCCCCTATTTTCCTGGGCTGTTGATCTTGTGATATATTTATAGAGATTGTGGTTGGCTGACCAGGAGTTATTTTGCAATAGGAATTTGTAAGATTTCTACTTTGAGCATGTGTTCCAGACTTTTCTTTCTTTAAAAAAAAAAAAAGTCTTACTTAGAACATCTACTTTGCCCTTCTGTAATTATTTCTCTTTCACAGCAAAAGTAAGCCCTGCACTTTACACATATTTTTTTTTTCCATGTATATTTCTTTTGTCTCTGGTCTTCTTTCTTCTTTGGTGTCTCTTTTTACTACACATTTTAAAAGGCCTCAGCTTCTTTCTTCTATGTGGGAATAGGTTTGCAAATGAAAATGTGGTGACGGGAAGAAGGGTGCTTTGGGGGTCAGGAGGCCTCAGTTTCTCTGTCTGTAAAAGAGGAGCTTTTCCCAGCACTTTGGGAGGCCGAGACGGGTGGATCACCTGAGGTCAGTAGTTCAAGACCAACCTGACCATCATGGTGAAACCCTGTCTCTACTAAACACACAAAAAAATAGCTGGGAGTGGTGGCTTATGCCTGTAATCCCAGCTACTCGGGAGGCTGAGGCAGGAGAATCACTTGAACCTGGGAGGCAGAGGTTGCAGTGAGCCAAAATCACGCCACTGCACTCCAGTCTGGGCAACAAGAGCGAAACTCTGTCTCAAAACAAGAAAAAAAAAAAAAAAAGAGCATTGGACTAGATTAGAGGGGGGAAGCATGCTTCCATCCCCAACTTTACCATACTCACTGCAGACATCAGTAGTCAATCACAGCACTTTCTAACCGAGCTCTGCTGTGACCTCAGAATCTTTCTCCACACATGGTCCCAGGCAGCCACTACTAAGTGGTTAGAAGAGGCCATTCTTAAAGTAGATGAAATGATTCCTTGGACTCCATTCACCACCCTGGCTCTCTGACTATTGGAACTACAATTCCTTTATGTTTTAAACCAGTTGACTGACTTTTATGAAGCCTCATCTTAACGCAACATGTCCATAGCCCTAGGTACCGTGGAGCCACAGAGAAGCTGAGAACAGCAAGCCACCCTCACACAACCTACAGTTTGGTGGGGAGCACGGCTGCAGAGTGGCGATGTTCTTAGGTGTTCTCAGGCACCTTCTTGGTGCTCATGGTCAGGGAAGGCTCCCTAGACGTGGTTAGAGTAGACTGTTGTCTAGGCAGTGAGACAGTATTAGCAAGTTTCAGAATTACGAGGGTCCTCAAAATTCTCTAGTTTATAGCTAGACAACAGAGGCCCAGAGGAAAAGGGACTTGCCCAAATTTTAATAAGTGGTAATAGTTATAGCTAAAGTTTACTATTAATAAATCATTTTATAAAAAGTAATTATTTATATAGGTAGTACTTATATGCTACTTACTAAGTGCCAGACGCTGTTCTGAGAGCTTTATGTATTTTGAACTGATGGGGTCCTCAGTCACCTTGTGAGGTCAGTACTGTTATTATCTCCATTTGACAGATAAGGAAACTGGGTCACAAAGGTTAAGTGACTTACCCAGTGACACATAGTGTGTAAGTGGTGGAGCCAGGGTTCGAACCCAGCCCATCTGCCTGTAGATTCTATACTGGGAACTACTGTGCCAAATAAATCCTGCCGACTGGAGTGATCAGAATATGTTTGCCTTTTTAAAAAATGTATTAATTTTACTTACCACCATCAATGTAATCTTAATGACATCATCCAGATCTGGGGCTTATGTAGTGTTGTTAGCACTGGCTGAGAATGTTGCAGACTTTCTATCACTTCATCCACCCAATAGCCGTGGGATGGGGGGATTTTTATCTCTGTTTTACATCAGAGGAAACTAAGGCTGAGAGACAGGGTGTGTCCAGCTACTAAGTGGCCCAGGCAGAATTTGAACTCAGGCCTGACTGACTCCAGATGTCAGAGTTGGAATGTTTCTGAGAGGCCATGGGCCCAGCAACCTCACTGAACAGACGGGCAGTCTGAGGGCCAGAGACTGCCTCTCGAACAAGTCAGAGGAGGGCCTGGTGCTAACAGGGGTCTCCTAGAGTGTGAAGTTCTTCCTCCTCCCTGGTGAGGCTGTCCAGACATGCCAGCATTACCCTGGCCATATCAAAGGAGGCTGAAGCCTTCAGTTCACCAGAAGAGATTTGAGGACAGCCTCTTCCCCTACTGCCATACATAGAAATACCTAAGGGGGTGACTTAAAACCTTGTCCCTGAATTCTAGGTTCACCTACTTTGGAGTTTGCAACCCTTTGTATTTATAATAGGTTTTTCTCTCCATGAAGCAAAAAAAGTTTCCTTTTTTTTTAAATCCCCAACCCCCACTTCCTGCTGATCTGAAGTGAATATTTATCACATCTTTAATGAGTAATCTGAGTCTCAGCTTGGTGAGGCTGTACCAGGACATGGTTTATGGCTGATCTGGTTTTAACTCGCTCCAGGCGGTTTTCCCTAGAGTTTTCTGTAAAATCATAAACCTGGAGAGAGAATTTTTGTGGAATTCAGTCACATGACTCACTCTTTTGTAAATTGAGAGATTAACTGTGACTGGAAAGAACTGAGATGCATTTCTTTTTTAAAAAAGAAAACAAGCAGAGCAGCATTTATGCACCCAGAGGAACGTGTCCACGCTGAAAGATGACGGGGCAAGTCACTTTCTCCAAGGTCACCCCACCAGCCTTGGAGGCAGGATGGTGTAGGGTTTGAAAATGTGGATTTGGACTTGGAGTATCTGGATTGGAGTCCTGGCTGAGTCTTTCCCAGCCGGTCCCTGAACCCAGCATGCCTCTAAGGCCTCCCCTGCATATGGGGACTGGTGACATCCCCACCTCTTATTACCATGTTGAGAACATTGAATGAGATGATGCATGCTGTACCCTGAGCCAGAGCAGGCACATGGGAGGTGCCCAGTGGATGCTGGCCGCTTCTAGATCGCTAGGATTATCTTCATTTGAAGCCTTTTATGCTGAATTGATGATACTAGCTGGCACTACATAGATGGAAAGACCCTGTTCCAAGCACGACTAGCTCATTTAATCTTCACAATGGCTCTATGAGGTAGGCAGTGGGATCTCCCCATTTTACAGATAAAGGAACAGAGGCACTGAGAGATCATGATGCATCCAGTGTCCTACTCGCACATGGGGGCGCTTGTGCCCAGGCTGACTCCCAGTAACCATTACCCTGTTGCTGCTGCTGGCTTCTTTCTTCCTGGTGACTGCTGGAGCCTATGGGCATTTTGATTGCTGGTCCCTGGGAGGGAGACCAGGCTTCGCCTTGCCTTAGCTCAGACCTCAGCCAACCCGCCCTGGACTTTGACATCTACCCCCTAACTGGTCTTGGTGTCTGTCATAGCCCTAGCCAGCAGCCCGTTGGAGGACAGAATTCTGACCATGTTACTGCCCTGCCGGGAGCCCCTGATGGCAGGTGAAGGATATATGGGAGCTCCCTGCTATCCCTGAGAAACTTGTAAATGTGAAATTTCTTCAATATAAAAAGTGTTTTAGGCCGGGCACGGTGGCTCATGCCTGTAAATCCCAGCACTTTGGGAGGCTGAGGCAGGCGGATCACCTGAGGTCGGGCGTTCGAGACCAGCCTGACAGACATGGTGAAACCTCATCTCTACTAAAAATACAAAATCAGCCGGGCGTCGTGGCACATGCCTGTAATCCCAGCTACTCAGGAGGCTGAGGGAGGAATTGCTTGAACCTGGGAGGTGGAGGTTGTGGTGGTGAACCGAGATTGCGCCATTGCACTCCAGCCTGGGCAACAAGAGTGAAACTCCATCTCAAAACAAAATAGTTTTAAAAAATAAAAACACCTCACTGGGCCTGATCTAGGAAAAACCTCACTCTTTTTGAAACAACATTTAGAACACTTTCTGATCCTGCCCAGCTCGGGGACTAGAACACACATTAATCAACCAGAAACTGTCATAGTACCTGTTCGATTCATGTGCAGACTGAGGGCTCCAGCCATGGTGGCACCTGGTGCCCTGGGATGGGAACCAGACTGTGCCTTGGGTAGTGAGTCCCACATAGCCCTGCAGGGGAGGCTGCTGCCTCCACCTCTCTGCAGATTTCCACCTTTTCCATATTTTTATTTTTTATTTTTATTTTTATTTTTTTGAGATGAAGTTTTGCTCTTGCTGCCCAGGCTGGAGTACAATGGTGCAATCTCGGCTCACTGCAACCTCTGCCTCCTGGGTTCAAGTGATTCTCCTGCCTCAGCCTCCTGAGTAGCTGGGATTACAGGAGTCCAGCTGGCTAATTTTTTGTATTTTTAGGCGAGATAGGGTTTTGCCATGTTGGCCAAGCTGGTCTTGAACTCCTGACCTCAGGTGATCCAGCCACCTCGGCCTCCCAAAGTGTTGGGATTACAGGCGTGAGCCACCGCGCCTGGCCCCCTTCTCCTTGAAACTTCGTGACTCAGGCCTCAGGTTTAGAGGTGAATTATTCTATTCCTCCATCCCTCCCAGGGGCCCAGGTCTGTGCATGAAGGAAACCAGGCCCTCTGCACATAGTCTAAGACTGGCAGGGGTTTCTCAATAGCTGCTGCAGTTTATTTAAACAACAACAGCAACAAAAACCTGTGTTCAAAGAGCAACTAATATGTGCTGGTGTCTTGCTGGGTGTTTTTCTCATATTATCTCAGTTGATCCCTGCTGCTCCCAGTAGCTCTCAGTCCTGCAGCTTTCTCTCCTCCACCACCTTCCCCAAACCACCATCATCTCTTCCCTGGAAGGGGACACTGGACTCTGTGCTGGCTATTGCCCCCGGTCTGCATACTGCAGCTCGCAGTTGCTTTTGGGGTGCACATGCCTTCCAAGTCTGTCCATAAGCTTCCAGCTCCCTTAGCCTGACTTACAGGACTCACTGATTCCTGACTGTTGACAGTGATGTCAAAGACAATGATGATGATGATGAAGACTGTATTAGGGTCTGGATCCAATCTGCATGGCTGCCTATCAGAGACAGGAGAAGAATCCACCTGTACCTGGAAACTCACAGGAAGCAGACAAGACCCACACTGGTTCCATTCCAGGGACGCATGATTTAGTTTTAACTCTGGACCTCAGAGAGCCAGGGCTTGGGAAAGAAAGGCAGGCATCAGAACCGAGAGGCATAAAGAAAGTGGTAATTTTCCCTGGCTTTCCCTCGTAGTTGGAAACTTGGCCAGTCAATCGCGATGTCTCTGGGGCCTCCTGCGGAGAAGATGCTTAGACCTGGTTTGGGGATGGTCTTCACATTTCTGTTCCATGGAACATTGTGGCCACTCCGCGGCAAATAAAAAGGGGAAAGATCAAACCATTGTTCCTTCCCCTTCAGAGCTGGAAGCTACCAAGTCCAGAGGGAGGTGTGGGCTCCGGCCTGGGGGTCTAGTCAGGAAGTCCTTGTATGAGCCTGTGCATGTTGGGTGGGTTGGGCGCTTCCTTCATTGGTGAAACCTTCAGAGAAGGCTGCAGTCCAGCGAGGCTCAGGGACCTGGGCTTCCCAGCTGAGCAAGGTGGTGCCCTTTTCCTCACTGCCTTGCATGAGGTGCGTGTTGCTCCCTGTCATCCAGCCTGCGTTAGCTTCACCTGCATCTAGAGTTTCTATTGCCCCTGTTGAGTGTGAGCTCTGTGCTCACTATTCCAGCATCCCTCCTCAGAGAAGCTCTTCCTGACCCTGAAGTCTGTTGGATCCTCTTGTCAAAGATGCTGATGGAACCCAGACCTTTTCCTTCAGAGCACGCATCTCATGTGGTAATTATAAACTGATAGATTGAAGCCACTAAGTCGTCAATGCCTGTCCCCTTCACTGTTCTTGTTGCTGTTGTGTCCCCAGTAACTATTTTAGTTCCCAGCCCATAGTAGGCACTTACGTCGTAATACATAGTGGTATTTGGGTGAATGAATAAGGAACCAGGTCTGATTCATCTTAGCATCCTCCACCAGCCAAGGCCTTGCCCAGAATTACACATCTAATAGGAACTTCATAAATATTTATGGAAAAATGGCACAAACCCATGTGAGTTCCAGTTCTTTCAGGCTAGGGTCTTCTCTGGCAGCCTCTAGCCACTCCTCAAGCTTGGAACCTGGGGTAGTCAGTGGCTTTGAGTTACCATGTTCAGTTGGGAAAGATAACACAAAATTAAAAGCCAAGTACAATGTGTTAGACACATACCACTGAGTATGATCTAAGAGGCAAGGTCTAATTAGAGAATTTATCATATATTTGGTTTCCCGGGAACAGAATCCTCTTTGTAACTTGCAAAGCTCTTTATAACTTTTTCAGCATTGGCCCTGGCACTCTTAAATGGCGTTTTTTAGGGACACCTGGTGAAGAGATGCTGGGGCTGCCTGTGCCTGAGTTGGAGCTCTGTGGCTAGACAGAAAAACAGTTCATCCATAAGGTTTGGGGCTAATTTTATCCATTGGTTCCATAGAGGAAGGGCCAAGGATATAGAGGAAATAGCTGTGGACTTGGGGTGAGAAGATGTGTGAACCTTGGCCAAGCCATTGGCAGTGGTTTGGCCATGGATAAGTCACTTAGCCCCTCCAGGTGCTTGGTTAATTCTTGGTCAAAGGGGCATAGTTAAACCGCAGTGTTTTCCCCGCAGGGTTACTGGGAAGATCCCATTCAGCATAACTATCTGTAAAGTACTGTGCTGATGGTTAGTGTTCTCGTGTGTGGGAGAGATGCAATTCCATTTTCCTTGGTGCTAAGGCCCATGATTTTTGGAATCTTCCTTGACTCTTTATCTCATACCCCACATCTTATGTACCAGCACCTACCAGTATATTCAGAACTCAACCTTTCCTCACCCTCTTCAGTCCCTGCCACCATCATCTTTTCCATGGACTGCTCTGTAGCCCCGCCAGCCTCCTGTTTCCCCCCTGGCCTCATGGTCTCCTTTCAACACAGCAGCCAGAGTGATCTTTCTAAAATGGAAGTCAAATTATGTCACTTTGCCAAAAACCTTCTAGTGGCTTTCCAGAGTAGAAGCCAAGGCTCTTCGGTGGCCTGCAAGGCTCTGCATGAGCTGACCTCCATGATCTCGCCTCCTCTCGTCCTCACGTATTCTGCCCCAGGTACCCTGGCATTCTTGCTGTTTGCCAAGCACACCAGGTGTGCTCCTGTCCTGGGGTCATTTGCACTGGCATCCACTTTGCCCCAGACACCACATGGCCAACTCTCTCACCCTCTTACAGTGTTCACCCAATGATGCCAACCTGACCACCCTACTTAAAATTGCAGCCTGTGGCTCCTCCCTTCTCCCCAGCATTCCTGACCACCCTATGCTTCCCTGTTCACGACCCCCCCCCCGCCTCCCCCACACACCATAGAACTGATTACTTTCAAGCCTGCTATATGTTTTACTTATTTATTACACCTTATGTTAGTGTCTCCCCCCACTTGAATGTAATTGCCATGAGGTTATGGATATATCCCAGCTGCCTACAATGATGTCTGGCATGTAGAAGGAGCTTAATAAATGTTTGTTGGATGAATGAGTGACTTCTCCTTGAGTCTTGTGCCTCAGTGGGAGAGACAGAAAGTTATACTTTAAGGTTTGGGGATTCACTGGCTTTTGGAAAGGAAAGAGATATATAAATAAGGCTTGAGTTGTTTCAGACCAACTGTCCTTTAAATATTAGGGGACACAGGGTAGAATCATCATCTGGGCAGGTCCTGGGTTGGTGAATGCTTCTTGCACGTGCAGTGCCCCCTGCAGGCCTCCAGGTTAAATGCAGTTGGTTGCACCCACTACTGAGGCCACATATCTTCCTGCAGGGTTAATTGTACCAGCTGGTTATTTAAAACAATGTTGATGTTTGTACTAACATGTAAAAATATATTAAATATATATTATGGTGTCATATGTATTTGGTGGTTGTGAATGTAACATTCAAATGAATTCGTAAGCTACAAGACTTCAGAGGGCATTTGAGCATGCAGAGAAACTCCCATTTCTTTCTGGGTTCACGTTCATGCTTCCCTTCCATAAGGGTGCAGAGAAGCCTGAAAAATACCACTGGGCATTCAGAATTGTCGCCTAGTGGATTTGAGGTCATCCATCCAGAGCCCAGCAGAGTACTTGCCACATAGTAGGTTTTCAAGAACTATCTGCTGAGTGAATAAAGGAATGATTATTTGCAGTCAATTGATATATTTCATTCAAGCATGACTGCCAATGCACCATTCATCTAAGCAACCTCATTATCAGTATTTTTTGAGAAACAGTCATAATTAGCAGATTCAACTATATTTGCTGAGTATTTGCCCTGTGCCAGGCCCTGAGCTGGGTGCTGCTGACATGGTCATGTGTGGGATGTGGCCTTTGGAGGAGGGACAACACGCACCCCGGAGGGGTGACAGACGCTTCAAGAACTGCAGCCGCAGTCCCAGTCCCATAAAGTTGGTTGATGTCTGCGTGTCAGCAGGGTTGGGAAAACAATGAACAGGGACAAATTAAATCTAGCTGGGGGAGGAGGGAGCCATTCAATTCTCTAGAGACCAAGTAATTTTTGAGTTGCGGTGGGGGAGGAAAAGGCAAAATCCTAATTATAGCACTGTGAAAATATGCTGCGCCAGGTCCATCCTGAGCTTGGCTAGCTGAGGCGCCATCTTGGAAATGCCCCCTCCAAGATGGCGGCCCCCCTCTGCCCTCACAGAGCTAGGAGGACTGGGAGGCCCCCACATTTGTGGCACCTCAGCCTCCCCGAGCCTCAGGCTCGGCTCTCTTATCGAAGAAAGGCATTTCATTCTTCGAGATCAGGCAGCCAGGACCTAAGGAGCTGTTTTTCCTCCATTGTGCAAGCATGACAAATCATTAATTTTTGATTGATTTGCTTAGAATTATGGGCGCCCCAGCATTCTTTCCGCCGCTGAACAGCTGTATAACAAATGAATATATCAGTGTGCACAAAAGATTGGAGATCTAAGAGAAGCAATTACATTGGCCACCCTCCCCCACCCTCACCCCTTCCCGGGCAATGAAGGGAGGAAATTTTTACCAGAAATTCCTCAAGTGGCTTACAAAAAAAAAAATGCCATTTTATAATTGAATTAAATCTTTATCTCTTCATCTTTTGCAGCAGGTTTTTCCAAACACACACTGGTTCCCCACGTGCTTGGGTTCTATCCATCCAGGAGGAATCTTTAATAATGAAATTTCAACTTGTGTGAATTAAAACCAAAATGAAAAAAAGGAAAAAAAGAAAAGAGTAAATTCTACCCCTCCTTTTTACCTTTTTTTTTTTTTTTTTTTTTTTTTTGGTTGCTGCTATTCCTTTAAGATTTTGGAACCGTACCAGTGCACTAAATGTGACCTCCATAACTTTTAAATTAAGAATTTATGCTGGCTTGAAATTTATGAAATATTTCAGCATGAAAGAAAGCCTTTTTCCCTCAGGAAAATTGAGCAATAAATCACAGCACTGTGGATTTACTGCCCTAGAGCCAGCGAGAGATAGGATTTTTTTTTTTTTTTTTTGCTTCATTCTGAAAAAAAAAAATGTAATCATATAAGACAGCTTAGCTGCTATCCTCCCACTCTCTAGAATTTTTAATTTCAGCTGTTTCTGCTTGGATTTATTTCCAATATTCCTGCTCGGCTTTTCAATTTCCTCAGTTATTAAATTTTAATTCAGTGCATTAGCATTTAAATTAAAAAAGGGTTTATTTTATCGAAATCGTTGGCCAGCCCCCATCCCGGAGCACACGAATTGCCTGTTTCTGCCATTTGCACAAAATGTGAAATGCAGCTAATGTCTTACAACTTACATTTGCACAAATTTAGAAATAAAATTTCTGGGTTTGGAATAATATTTTCTTTCCAAGAAAACCCTTAATAAGAGAATGGAAAAGAACAACTTCACATTCATTTGGGAGGGAAGAGGAGGGTCGAATGAAACCAAAAATAGCCTTGCCCAGGTCCTGAGGGGAAACTGGTGAATAAGAATGGGTGGGACTGGGAAGCGGGGACAGGCACTCTTATGCGGAACTGGAGGGCTTGGATACACCTTCACCCCAGCTTCACGAGAGTGAGAAGGAGGATCTCCCTGGGGTCCTGCTTATTTTATTTGCCATAGAGTGGTCTGATTAAGGTTGGGTCAGTTCAACATGGAGTGGGGGAGATGATCTGTTTTAATCTCCTTTCCCTGCCCCCATTTTTTAACCTATGGAGAATCTGAGGTCCAGAGAAAGGAAAGAGCTTGTCTAAGGTTCAAAATGAGACTCAGAGCCAGGGCAACAAGCTACATCCTTAAGAAGCACCCAGTCCAGTGGCAGAAGATGGTGAAACAACAGCAGCTGCAGTGGGGGTTTCCATTACCTGAGTAATGACTACGTATACCAGGGCTGCACTTAGTACTTTAGTGACATTACTGTCATTCTGACTGCACCATTGGAGAAGGCCTTCGGGCTGTGGTGGTCTGGTGGCCAGTCATGAGATGCTGACTTGCAGCTTGTGATTTGGGGAAGACCTTGAGGCAGAAGACCTATGGTCCAGCCCAGGCTGGCTCTGCGACTCGTTCGTCTTATACATATCATTCTGTTTTTCTGTGCCTCAGTTTCCTAGACCCAATAAATAGTGGCGTCTATAACTATAGGGTTGTCAGTGATTATTTTCATTATTATAGCCAAGCACTCACTAAGTACTTTTACATGCTATTACATGTTTTACCTTATTTAAGTTATCTCGCCTCTCAAGTCAGTCCCGTGAGGTAGGGCCTGTGATTAGCATCTTGCCATTTTGCAGATGAAGAAATCGAGGTCTTGGGAGTACATGTGACTTGCTGAAGATCACAGTGCTGGAAAATGCAAAACCAGGACTTGAACTCAATCTAACTCTAAACTCTGTTCTCTTAAGCTTCAGTTCAAATTGAGACTCAGGTCAGATTACACAGGGTACAGATGAGTTTATTGTTTAGGTTGAATCATATGAAATTGCTGATGTTAGAACATTTTGGCCTCGGCACATGGAAATGTCAGAAGTTCAGCTTAATCCACTTGGAAGGAATGGCAGTGATGTATTTGTAAGGACAGACCATACCGGCCTGGCGTGTATGAAACTCCACCCTGGGAGCTGGTGCTCCCAATACAGTGGGCTTTGGCTCTCTCTTCATGGTGTAGCTGGACTTGGCCAGGTGCACATGCTGTGATTGCCATGTGCTGTGATACTGAGACATGTGTCTTGGACATCTCCCACTGAATCCATTGTCCATCCATATCCCAATGAAGCAACTCTCATCCGCCACCATCTGAACATCCCACACCCTGACCAGGTAGAACTCTTTCCTCTAGTTGCCCCAGTTTCCCAGCAGTACCACCTGAGTCTCTGCGAAAGTATTCGACAACTCTTTGAATATTTTTAGCACTTTCTCTTTGTTTTATAAAAATGGGTGGAAAACAGAAACACGTGCAGCTACCAGTAACACAAAAGCCGAAGTATTCACTCAGTAAAAGAGAAACAAAGGTGGAGATTATTAGGCATGCTGAAAACAGAGACTCTTATCCCACACTCTGTCACATGTTTGCTGCACTTGAGCTGGTCAACTCTGTGTGAAATTGTGAAGGAAAAGGACAAAAATGACAACTTTAAAAGTGTGTGTGACATGCTAAAAATACACGCACAGAATTAAGTCTGAAAGGCAAGAGATCCATTTGGGAGTTGACCATTTTTTTAAGCTCTCTGGGGCAGAATTTCCACCCATACCACTTCTGCTGCTTATGATGCAAACATTCAAACAACTTCAGCCTGTTCACTTCACATACAAGTTTTGAGGAATGCAAGATATCGGAAAGAGGCCGTAATTGATCTGTTATTTTGCTTCCATTGAAATGATATGCAAACCGTTTTCTGCTTTCTTGTTTCTTCTGTTGAAATAATACATGAACAGCTCATTAATTTCTTCCTTCCCGACCTCACATTTCTCCCTCCCTATTCAGCCTTAACCTTTCCCTTTCCCTTGTGTGGGAAATAGGAGCTGTTTGATGTCACCCCATTTCCCAGTTGGCTCTCCTGAATATCGGTGGGAAGTAAAATGCTCCATAACTGAGGAAGTTGGACTTTGGGGTGACCCAGTCCTGAGCTTATAGCTGTGGGACTTTCAATAAATAAATTATTTGACCTTCTGTGCCCTTGCTGTAAAATGGGGATATTATGGGGTGGAGTGGGGGAGGACCTATGGTGAGGATTAAATGAGAGAAGGCGTTAATGTCCATATCCTAGCGCCTAATGGGAAGTTCTCCATGGGGAGCAAGTGTGGATGCCTGCTGGGACCAGACAAGGGCTGGGTGATTATAAGGCAGGAGGAGGGGATGGAGACTGTGGAGAACCAAGTATGTCAGCTCTAGCTGCCCGTCACCATGTAGGACTGGGTATCACAGAGTTATCCAGTTTAATAAGAGAAGGTGGAGATCTGGCCTTTTTTCAGTGCAATTCTTTTATTTTTATATATTGCCAATTTGTTTGAATCGAAGTCCGCCATCTGATTTTGCCAGTTTGCAACTTCTCGTAAACACTCATCAAAAGGTAGCTGCTGGTGTTTTATTTCAGATCCTCAGTCCATCCTCAGTCCTGAAATTCAAAGAAACTTGAAAAAGTTTTTATAACTGATGAGGCAGCAGAACTTGACCTGAAGGGAGAAAAGGCTAGTTACGGTCCTGATGGTTGTCTTGTTGGCATTTATCCTACGTAGGGTTACCTATGCATATGTTTTACGATAGAAATAACAACGTGCTTGATTAGCAGGGGCTCTGCCAGGGTTGTTTCAAAATATAAGACATAGGGCCGTACATTACCTTTGTAAAGTTGGAAAAATTCTGAATTTGGAAACAGATATGCACCTGAATTTCAGACCTGTATTATCCTATGATTCTTATTAGAAGTGTTTTGACAAAGCCCAGGAATGCATCTTCAGCTGGCGGTGATGGAGGATCTAGACATTGTTCCCAGGTCTGCAACCTCTCTGTCAGCCTCTGCATTGAGGTCCCCCTGAGCACTGGTCCAGGAGTCAGGACCCCTGGAGTTTGTTTTCATGAGACTTCAGGCAGCTCCCTCTGTGCCCAGGTCCCCAGTCTCTGCATCTGAACCAGAATTTTATGATTTCTGAAAATTTCATTTGGTTAGCTTTATCTCCCCCTCCCCCCGACACCCAAATAAAAGAGATTAAGAACTGGCACTCTCTTGCCTTCTGCTCATAGGGTTGGGGAAAAGAATATTTTAACGTAATAGGATTTTTTCCCTCTGGTTGGTAGGAATAAATCTACAGCTACTGTTTTATTGGAAATCCCAGCTGAAAATAAAAATGGTGCAATTCAATCTCAGATTTAGCTGGTTACTTACTTTTCACTGAGTCCCCAGGGCAGTGCAGTTGCTGAGTTTGTGTTGGCAGTGGGTGCTCAGTGGGATTTAAAGGGCCAAGCAAGTGGGATTGCGGGGAGGTGTCCTGACTCCCTCTTACCACTGGGTGCAAGTGTGTCCAGCCTGGAGGAGCGGGACAGGGGCTTGTGGCCAGCTCACCCCACAGTCTGAAGGCTGGTATTCAGTGGGAGCTTGGCGGGGTGGCAGCAGGTTGAGTCTACGTCTTCTGCCTTGGCTGATGTAGGTGTTTTGGGTTTCTTTTGCAGGCTGACGGAGCCAGTGCAGCCGGAAGGAAAAGCACTGCGAGCAGGTACACTCCCTCTCCTGCCCCCAGCTTGTCCACCCACTGACTCAGGTCTTCATGACTAACAGTTACCACTCTCTGGTCCTCACCTTCCCCTTGAAAGGATGGATGGTCCAGGCCAGCCCTCCTTGGCAAGAAGTATCCAGACTTCCCCAGACAGTGTGAGGTCATGGAAAGCATTTTCCATGTGGGTACCTGTGACCAGAATCCAAGGATGGTTCATTCCTGAACCGGCCATTGGCCGCTCAAGTTGAGAACTTAGGAGTGAAGTGTAAGACTAGGCAGAAAGACCTGGGCTGGAATTCCATCTGGCCTGCTGCATGGCGAACTCCTGGGGCAGCTAGTCCCATCCTTATCCAGAATCCATTGGCCTACGTGCTAGTGTCATGTGCTCCTCTCTCTGAACCAGTCATGCCAAAGCAGGGGATGGGATACTCTGATTAGCCAGGGTGGAGAGGGGGTGGCCTGTCTCACCCTCAAGGATGGTAGGAGAAGGGAGGGGGGTTGTCCCCAATGGAGAACTGGACTGTTTTTACCAAAGAAGAGAGAAAGAGATATCAGACAGTCCCAAGCTATGGACATCATGACAGGTGTCACAGGTAGGTACTGGGTAATGTTAGCACCCATGCTGCTGCTGCTGTTGCTGCTGTTCTGTTGGGTAGAGCAAGGCTACCATGGCCATGTGACCTTTATTTGGGGCTTTGGAGGCAGAAAGAAGGTAAGGGACAGACAAGAGAGATGGCTCCCCAGAACACATACATAAAATCTAGAATCGATCCTACGGTTACCTGTTAGAGCTGAGGGTCAGATTATGAATGCCAAGCAGAATAATTTGCCCGTTGGCCTATGGAACACTAGTTCTTTAAAATGTTAATGGATTTTTTTGTGTGGGGAAAAAAGGGTTCTTTCTGTGGCCCAGTAAGTTCAGAGGACAGTAGGTTAAACGAAATTAAAAAGGTTTATTTGCTGTGGGACTTTCCAGATCTTTTAATATGCTAATGTGTGTGCTTGAGAAGAGATAGGCAGAGAGAGAGAGAGAGAGAATCATGTTTAGAGAGTGAGAGAATCATATTTCTCAAACTTCTTAACCATGGGACCCCTTTATTGAAGTTCATTGCATTGAGCAAATGTTCTTTGGAATGTACTTTGAGAAACCGTGGAAAGATACTGACATTCTCTGAGCAGGAGAGTAATGTGTTCAGCTTGGTGTTTCAGGAATACCACCCTGGCAGCCGTTTGTTGGGTGGATTGGAGGCTGGTAGAATAGAGGCCATGGTACCAGGCTGGAGGTCTCTGCAACCCAAAGACCTGTGTTGCGTGGCAAATATTTTACGCTTTGCAGGCTGTATGATCTTTGTGGCAGTTCTCAACTCCGCCATTATAATGCTGAAGCAGCCATGGCGATACATAAATATGCCCATAAATGGCCATAGTTTGTCAGCCCCTAGTCTAAACTGACTCCTACCTGAGAGCCTCTGCAACTGCTGTTCCCTGTGCCTGGAATGTTCTTTCTCTGATCTTCCCATGATGAATGTCCTTTCATCTTTCAGATCTGGAATCTCTTCTACCCTCAGGGAAGCTTTCCCTGACCCCCCGTATCAAGTTACCTCCACCCCAGTCTGTGGTGTGTGGCCTTCATAACCTGTTTATGCTGTTTAATTATTTCATTTTCATTATTCGTTATTCCCTTCCCTGTGTTCCTTTTTTTCTGTCTCTCTGAGAGTGCCAGCTCCGTAGGCAGAGAGCATGTCCGTCTTGTTCACTGCCGTGGGCCTGGCCCCTAGCAGGTTGTCAGTACATGTTTATGGGATGGGCACACTAGATGAGATGGAAGAAGATGTGCGAGTGACGTAGAGACAGGGAGTGTGGAGAGGAGCAGGTAGAATTCAGAGATGGTGCACTTGGGCCTGTGGTCACTGGGGGTGACCCATATAGCCAGCAGCTGCCCAGCATTTTGTGTTTCTCTCCTGAGTCCCTAGGAGTGGAATTTGTGTAAGAACAATGTGTGAGGCTGTGGCCTGCGGGGCAGTAGCAGTTGTCATACCAGTGCCTGTAAGTATTTCTTGGATCAGGAAATCAAGACTGGAAGGGGCGTTGAGTTTGTCTAGACCACCCTGTCATTGTGCAATGGGGAGATCGAGGCCTTTGGGAGGAAGGGCCCTGCTTGGGGACATATAATGAGTCAGTGGCTGTGTTGGGCCTTGAACCTGCCAAAGCTGGTGCTTTCTCCACTCCTCAGTGCCATGCCCAAGTGAGGGTCTAGACAGCCTCTCCCACTTTCCTCCCACTTTCACTAAGCACCTGCTCTGGTAGGCCCAGTGCTGTATGCTGTGAACTCAGATGGGTTAGATGCTAATTTATTCACCTAGTCAGACATTGAGTGTCTCCTGCATGACAGGCACTGTTCGAAGTACTGCACTGAGTGAATGAAGAGACAAAGCACCACCCACCCGTCATCAGTCCTGTGGGAATGTGGTCTGCCCTCACTCTCTGATGCGTGAATCTCTCCTACACGAGCATCTCTGCCTGGTAATTGTAGCCAGAGAAGAACAGGCAGGTTTTCCCACAGTGGCTGCCTGAAGCTCTGATTTGAGTATTATCCCCCTAAGGCTGTAGTTGGTGGAAGAATGCTGAGATTGATTAGAGATGCCTGCCCAGTCACAGGAGGGGTAGGGTGGCATGTGAGACATTGATTTGTTCTCCCTGCTAGCCTAGCCTCTCTATCACACATACTCAGTGACTGAGCCCCTGTGTTACTACCATGGTGCTAGAATATGCATCAGGAAGAGCCACCCAAACCTGGGGTTGTGTATGGCTTAAGGTGTAAAAACAGACTTTTTAATAGTAATGACTACCATTTGGTCAACATTTCTTTGTTAGGCTCTGAGCTAAGTGATTTATGTGTATTAATTTATTAATTTTTCTTTTCTTGGAGACAGGATCTCATTCTGTTGCTCAGGCTGGAGTGCAGTGGTGCAGTCTCTGCTCACTGCATCCTCTACCTCTCGGACTCAAGCAATCCTTCCGTCTCGGCCTTCCAACTAGTTGGGACTACAGGCATGCAGCACTACCTCTGGCTAATTTTGCATTTTTTTGTAGAGCTGGGGTTTCACTGTGTTGCCCAGGCTGGTCTCAAACTCCTGAGCTCTAGCGATGCACCCATCTTGGCCTCCCAAAGTGCTGGAATTACAGATACGAGCCACCGTGCCCAGCCTCATTTTTTAATTTAATGTAATCTTTATAACAACCTCATGAGAGAGATACTCTTATTATTCCCACTTTATAGATGAGGAAGCTGAGGCACAGAGAGGTTTACCGGCCCAAAGCTGCCTAGGTGGAGGTAGGCAGTAGAGCCAGAAAGTCTACCCGAGTCTGACTTCTGTGATGCATACACTTACCCACCACGCCCTCCTGCTTCTTGGTAGGAAAGGATCAGTTAATACATATTACAGGAGCCTGTTTGGGGCCAGGAACTGTGCTGTAGGCTGGGGGCCTATCAAGAAGGTGGGACTCTGGAGGAGCTCACAGGCAAGTTTATAGATTCTGTGATGAAAACCAATCCTTTGAAAGACTAACACACTATTACTTATATAGTGACTAGATGTTCAGTCTGAGAAGTGAATTATATGTTAACCGTCAAGGGAACATTGTCGGGCCTGGTGTGGTGGCTCACCCCTGTAATCCCAGCACTTTGGGAGGCTGAGGCGGGCGGATCACTTGAGGTCAGGAGTTTGAGACCAGCCTGGTCAACATGGCGAAACCCTGTCTCAACTAAAAAAATACAAAAATTAGCCAGGCATGGTGGCACGCACCTGTGATCCCAGTTACTCAGGAGGCTGAGGCAGGAGAATTGCTTGAACCCAGGAGGTGAAGGTTGCAGGGTTGCAGTGAGCCAAGATCATGCCGCTGCACTCCAGCCTGGGCAACAGAGTAACACTCTGTCTTAAAAAAAAAAAAAGAGAGAACATTGTCGGTGTAGTGGCCTTAGCTGACACCACTGGTGATTTGACCATGGCCAGGTGGGATTTCAATGGGTAGCCACTTTGTAGAGCATTAGAGCTCATTTAATCCCTGCTTCAGATGGAGAAATGAAGGTCCTAAGATTCCCCAAAGTCAGAATTAGGTTAGACGGCTCTGGGCGGAATGACCTTGAAGGACCCCCAGCCCTCTAACTGGGCCTCCACCCCCAGCTATGCTATGGCACACTCTGCTACTACACCAGGGCCGGCTTTCATCCCAGCGCCTTCCTCTTGGCCTGGAACACATAATGTTATTTCTCCAGAGGGCTTCTGGCTAAACCCCAAAATCAACAGCATGGGCTGCTACGGAATTAGTGTTAAATTGAGGGGACAAGGAGAGGTGGTGTTTCTGATCTTAAGAAACAACTGAATGTGGTTTGGTTTACTTCCCTGTAACCCAAACTGGGTTGATTTTGCAAGACCAGTGATCCCAACACTTGAGGTTAATGTCGATCTGGTGTGCAGGTTACAAATCATGTAGCACAACTCCAGCCAAACCCTACTTATTCTAAGGGTCAGGGGGGCTATGGGGCCTTAACTTTGGAAAATTCTAAAGGAAATGCAGTTTTTGTAATCAAGTAAATGATTTGTAATCAAGTAAATCAATTATAGACTTGGTGTAATAAAGAATCATATATAAATATATATATTTTTTTCTTTTGTCAGCTGAGGATTTTCGGAGCTAGAAGGACTGTAGAAAATGTAGTCCAGCCCTTTCATTTTAGAGATAAGGAAATCGGGATAGGAGAGGTTAAAGGGCTCATTATTTTGTTATAGGTTGCCCAACAAGTGAACAGGGTCTTGTAGACAAGGATATTGGGGAGGAGAATAAGAAAAACATCAAATCTCATCCATTCATTCCACAAATATTTACTGAGTGCCTACTAAGTGCTTGGCACTGACCTGGGTGCTGGAGGCACAGCAGGGAATGAAACAGACAGAAATCCCTGCCCTTGTAGAGCTGATGTTGTAGTGGGAGTAGAGCAGCTGTAATGAATACATAAAGTATATGCTTGTTAGATGATAACAAGTGCTGTGGAGGGAAAGCAGAGGAGATCGGGAGAGCCGGAGACAGCGTTGCCTCTCTAATTTGAGCATTCAGGGAAGGTGAGTCATGAACAAGGACCTGAAAGTTGAGGGGCCAAACCAAGCAGTCATTTGGGGGAAGTGCATTCCAGGCAGAGAGAATAGCAGGTGCAAAGGCCCTGGAGCTGGAGTAGCAGCAAGGAGGCCAGTGTGGCCACGGAGGCCCCTGGAAACCATTATCAGGACTTTGGCCATTCCTGTGTGTGAGATCAGGAGCCACTGGGGAGTTTGAACAGAGAAGTGGCATGATATGATTTGGTTTTAAAAGGATCATTCTGGCTGCCAGGAGGAGAATAAGCATCAGGGGATAAGATGTGATGATAGGTGTTGCCAGGGGTTCAGGACAGACAGGACCTTAGACGGTAGGCTTAGAGCTGAGTTTCTGAAGGGCTATTTTTTTTTCAGGCCTGAGGACTTTAAGTTCAGCAAAGGATTATGTGTAGCCTGCATCCAAAAATGCACAGCCTCCTGCTTGGTTCTTGGATGGCCCCAGAGTGGAGCAGCTGTACTCCTGTGGTCTGCATTCTCCATGCCCCCCTGCCTGGTCTATCAAGCATCTTCCTTACCATCTCTCCAGTCCTGCTAAGGGCCCAGCAGCCTAGTGCAGAATGGAGGAGCCCAGACTGCCTGGATTCAGATTCTGGCACTGTCCATTGCCTGGTTGTGTGACCTTGGGCTCATTACCTAGCCTTCCTGCATTTTGGCTTCCTCATCTGTAAACTGGGGATTATACTAGTACCTCCTTCATAGTGTTGTCAGTGAAGATTAGGTGTAATAATATATATACCCTTAGCACAATGCCTAGTTCAAAGTAGGTGTTCAATAAACATTTATTTTTATTATTACCGTGGTAGATTCTGGTTCCTAGGAGTTGATAACGTGGGGTGACATTGATTCCTTGTAGGGCCTGGACATTGGAGAGAGGGCTGAAGGGAGGGATGACGATGATGGAGCTCTTATTTGTTGAAGGCCTACCATGATCCAAGTATGTGTCTTATTTGATCTTCCCAGCAGCCCTTTCAGATAGTGACTGACATCCCTTTTGTTCAGAGGGAATTGAGGAATAGACTTGTCTGGAGTCACCCAGATGGTAAAATGACTTTCAATGTAGCTAAGTCTTGTTCTTTAATTAAGCCAAGATTTTTCACTGGTGGACCATTTTATATGATAACCACATGTGTGTGGCTGCATAATTATTTGTATCTTCTTCTTGTTTACCATTTTGGTTTTCAGCAGTAAAATAAAAGTAGCCCTAAACAACGCAATTTCATTTGCACAAAATTTCACAGCAGTACAGATTAAGTATTCTTAATCCAGAAATCCAAAATGCCCCCAAATCCGAAACTTTTTGAGCACCAACATGATGCTCAAAGGAAATGCTCATTGGAGCATTTCAGATTTCTGGGTTTTGGATTAGGGATGTTGAACTGGCAAATATAATGGAAATATTCCAAAAACTGAAAGAAAAAAAAATAATCCAGGTACTTCTGTCCCTGAGTGTTTCAGATGAGGAATATTCAACCTGTAGTCAGCCCAGTGCTAGTCAATGAACAGTATAGTATTAGCAGAATGAATTGAGAACTGGGTATGTTTTGGGAGGTATCTTCATCTTGACTCTAGATTTACGTTCCTATTCCTGGAGTTCAGATTTCATTTCTAGAAATGTATTTCCAGAAATATTCTCACCCTACCAAAATTCGGGCAAAGTTTGTCCACAAAAAAATCCTAAATTGCAGGTTGAATGGGGGCTCATGTACTTATTCCAAAGAGGCCAGTTGGTTTTTTGGTGGGCAGAGTTCACTCTGCTTAATTAGTTGCCATTCAACCTAGGCTCTGTAAATAAGGCAGATTCTTGAAAATGTATATGCAGTGTTAGGTTTGGCCTCTGGAGACAGCCACAGAAATGCAAACCACAATTCACGTCCATCAAAATCTGTGAGTTGTTTGTGCCAAAGGGCACTTGAACTTGGGGTGGTCCAGCAGAGGGAATTGGTGGGGGTCTCTGGGAACTCAGTCCTCCCACTCAGCACATGCCCCCCACGCATGCTTCTTGAGCAAAGTAAGAAAGTTCTTCTTGTGAACCTGTGGCTGTTAGTTCAGAGTGTTCAGAATCTTGCCTTGTCCTGAAGCACAATATTGAGAATGCTAAGTAGGAGGACCTGACCTAGTTGCTTCTTGAGGCCTTTAATAACAGAGGCCCTTGATCTGAGAAGGCAACCCAGGAAATATCCACAACCTCACCGTCTGTCTGACTCTGCTGACAAAAAAAGAACATGCTCACCCTTGGCTTGAGCACCCTCCAGACTCCATGTGGAGTGTGACAGTTTACAGCATTGGGACACCTCAAACCCACCTTCTTGATCACTCCTGCCTGCCTGTCCTGCAGTGGACTTGGCTGCAGTGTGGGTCTCCCATCTCTCCTCCTCACTGCTGCATGGAGGGTGGCCTTGCCCCCACTTCTTTTGTTTTCATAGGGGCTAAAAATTCCTCTTCTGCTTCCATTTATGAGTACTCCACTGACGGCCTGTGAGCTCATCTTTTTCATAGTTAACCTAACTTTTCACATTTTGTCTGGTTTACTTAGTAGGCGCGGGAGAAAAGAACTAGTATGCATTGAGTTCCTATTAGGTATGTGGTACCTACATCCATCCATCCTTTAATCTTCTCGAGTACCCTTAGTGGTAAGTATAACAACTGTGATTTGCACATGAGGAAGGGAAGGTGTGGACAGGGTACGGCTCCTAGCAACGATCCCTACATCTGCTTTGTCATCCCCAAGCACCTTGTAAGGACTGGATCATGTAGTTAAAAGAGTCCTGTGTGTGTGTCCAAGGGCAGCGTGCCTCGAGGCAGTGAGCAAACCAGGGCTGAGTTCTCACCCTGGGGTGTTGGGGCAAGAGCTGGTTGGTTGTCACCCCACTAGTCCTAGAGACTGCAGGGTGGAGGGGAGGAAGGCAGTTGTAATGCCAGAATGGGGACAGCACTGTGGAGGGATAGTAAATCTGTGTCAGCAGCTGGGCAGCACTGGGCATCAGCTGGCGACGTGGGCAGGAAGGTGGAGGGGTCGCAGTCCTGCTGGGGCGCTTCCTTATCCATTCATTCCTAGGAGAAGATGGCCAGAGGAGTTGGATCTCAGAGAATGAGAGAAAGGAGTAGTTGCTAAGTCATAGCCTCGGCATGAAGTAATGGTGAACAGAGGGACTGTGTTTATCCTTTGTTTAGACGTCCAGTGTGAGGGCTTAGGGATGGCCTTGTTCTTTAGTGGTTGAGCTTCCTGCCTTCTGGGGTCTGCATGGGACCTCATGTGTGCAGGACAGTCTTTGCAGGGTGGTGCATCTCTGCAGGACAGTGATCATGGGCCCCTCATTGGCCTCCACTACCTACCTGTCTGTTGGGGAGATTCTCTCTGGGAGACAGAGAGGTGGCCCCTCAGAGAACAGTGCACATTGCTAATAGATCAGAATTGCACCATTGCCAGACCCACTGGAAAACGAAGGTAGCGTGTCTGTTTAAAATGCCATTAACACTGCTTCTTCTTAACATCCTGGGCAACCTTCCACATGCCACAGCACCCTCGAAAGAAGTTTCCAGCTGTAACTGTTGAACCCCACCCTGCTAAATTTCGGAGTTTATGACTTGACAAGATTGCCCAAGACTCTTGCTTTCCCCCCTAGGTTGAAATTAACCAGGGAATTTACTGTTAATATTTAAATCATATACTGTCTTTGTGAACTCCAATATTACCCAGCGTTGTGGCTGACTGACACCATACGATGAAGAAAATTAAGTGTCTAAGAATTATCTCCAACTAATGATATATTTATGCATTGTAGGTTACTTTGAATTTCTAGACTGTTAAGAGTTGTTTAATAGGTTAATAGTTTTAATCTATTAATCTAATCTCTTCTACTTGACTATTTATTAAAATATATCAGTGATACATGACAGAAATGGAAGTACAGATCATTTTGAGGGTTATTAAGGAACAGGTGATGGTGTGACGATGTGAAACTTAGGTGGAATAGTAAGTACCGGGCATGGGCCTCGCTCCTGGCATTTGCAGACACTGTGGTTCTGCTCCATGTTCCCTCTCTCAGCTCTCTAAGGCTAGTGATGAAGCTATGACCTTTTTCCCACGATGGCTTCTCTCCTTGTCACTAAAAGCTGGAGACTCTTTATATCTGAAGGACATGTTTGAGCACAGCAGCATTTGAAAACACATCAGGGAGAGAGAGAGAGAGAGAGGCAGGCAGTGAGCGCAGAGCCCAGGCACTTTTCTCTGTGGAAGAGGTGGGGCCCTTCATTCCTGTCCTTTATTTCATGTCGGTGTGACTTTTAGCATCTAACATATGCCCAGTTCTGTCTGGATGCTCAGGAAACAGCAAAAAACAAGGGAATGTATTCCCTGTGTCTTGAGACTTCTGGCATTTAGTCATGTATGTGTTCATTCATTCAACAGGTGTCTTTATTATTTTCTCTTGAGAAAACAAAAATTACCCAAATGGGTCAAAGCCTAGACTTTGGAGTCAGACAGACCTGGTGGAATTCTAGGAAGCGGGGAGACTGAAAAAGTCACTCGATTTCTCCAATCCTTGGTTTTCTTATCTAGAAACCAAAAAATGCCCGTATCAGGCATTGCACAGAAGGATGAGATGGTGTAAGTGTGGGGCCCGGAGCACTGCCCCCAGCATGTCATGAGCACTCAGTATACCACGGCTGCCCTTGGCATCACTCTCCGTGTTTTTTGTGCCATTTGCATCGTGGCTGTCCTCACCAGCATCACCTCGACCCTGCATGCTGGTGTGTTTTGTCGGGTCGTTTTGTTTGTGTCATTGAGCAGACCTTGGCTGACACCTGCCAGAGGACCAGGCACAAGGATACAGAAAGCAGTGGGTAGAGCCCTGGCCTCTGGAAATCTTCCAGAACCACATGGAATTAATTAGAGGGCAGATTTGGAGTTGGGAGTAGGAGCCTGTTAGAAGCAGAGGGGAGCGTTTCCAGAACTGCTGGTGGGAGAATGAAGGCTCCTGAACCGTTAGTGGGGGCAGCTACCCTGTCGCCTGAGGGCCTGAATCTATGCTGATGGGTGGTCCTGATGGCGACCCTGCACCCTCAAGAGAGAATGTCAGGGTATTACCAGGCTACTGTATCTTGGCATTTCAGAAAGTGGGAAGAGTGTGTTACATTTTAGAAAATGTTCATCAGTTCATCAGAAAGGATAAAGATACAACTTTGATACTCAAGAAATAAGCTTCACTTATTCAGAAAATTGGCTTCTGTGAAGCAACTGCAACCTATGTTATAATAAAGGCCAAATGAATGAGTCATTCTTCAGTTCTGAATATTCACTGAAGCAGCAAAACCATCGACAGTTACAGTGATGTTGACGGATTGATCACAGAAAAGTTTTGCCTGGATCAGAGGCTACAGATGCCTCCAGAGCCATGCTGACATTGACCTTTCCTAAGCTTGGTCCTTGTTCACTTGGTAAACAGCCTCTTGCTGACCATCACCCATGTGCTAGCCACTGTTCTGAGTATCATGAGCCAATGAGACAAAATCTTGTCCTCTAGCTCATGTTCTAGTTGAGGAAACAGACAGCAAAGTGGACAGAAAAGTAACAGAGTACATTGAGCGGGTAAATACTGGGGAACCATAAATGAGTTTCAGCCAAGGAGTGACATGACCTTGGCTGCTCTGTCCAATGTGGATTCCAGGGCAGTGTATAGCAGGAAGGGAGATTGGCTATGAGATGTTTACAAGACAGGAGAAAGGAGAAGGTGGCTTGAACTGGAGTGGTGGTCGTGGCATGGTAAGGAATGGTCAGATTCTGGACATACTTTGAAGGTGGGGTTGGCAGGATTTGCTGGTATATTCATAGTGGGGAGTGACAGAGCAGGAAGAGTCAAGGATAGTTCTAGAGTCTGGGCAGTAGGAGCTGGAAGGATGGAATTACTATTAGCTGAAGTGGAGATGATGGTGGTTATTTGATTGTGTTGTCTTAGATTGCAGGTTTTAGCCGGAAGAGTGCTGGGCTAGGAGGCAGAATTGTTTTCCTGTCTTGGGAGAAGAGATGGAGCAGCAGGGTTTTGGACTTGTTAAATACGAGGTGCCTATTAGGTGTCCAGATGGAGGTGTTGAGCAGCTGGAGATTTATGTAGGTCTGGAGTTCGGTGGGGGGACCAGTCCAAGCTGGAGATACAGTTTGGGATTCAACACCATATAGTTAATGTTTAAAACTCAGATTCTAGCTGTGTAGTCCCAGCTACTTGGAAGGCTGAGGTGGGAGGACCGCTTGAGCCCAGGAGTTCAAGACCAGTCTGGGCAACATAGAAAGACTCTGTCTCTCAAAAAAATTAAAATAAAAAAAAAGATAAATAAGAAATAAAAGTACAAGTCTCCATGAGATCACTTAGGAAATGAGTGTGGGTAAAAATGCAAGAGGTTCTAGAACTGATCCTTGGGGCATATCAACGTGTAAGAGCTGGAGTGATGAGGATTCGGCACAAGAGATAAGAATGTCCAGAAGGCCGGAGGTCCACCAGGGGAGCACAGAGCAAAGTGAGCAACCAGCTAGATGGAGGAGAGGGGGGCTGTGTTAGAGGCTGCTACTAGAGGCAGAGTCCGATGGGGACTGAAAAGGGATCACTGGATTGAACAGTGTGGCAGCCACTGGAGATCTTGAAAAGAGAACCTCTGGTGGAGTAGTGGAGGCAACAGCCTGTTGGACTTAACAGGTATTACCAAGGAGCCGGCCTGCCGATATCGGCAAGTAGATAAAAATCATTTGCACTCATATAGTCAGTGGGTGGGAAGTGGGTAGAGTTGGAGGACTTGGCCAGTGGGCAGAGTCCTGTCTGGATGTGCGTTAATGCATTTAACGTCCCATGCATGCGTGCATTCATGGGGAGTGTATTTAAGCTCAGCTGGAGAGCAGTTCACCTTCATTCCTAAGGAGTGGAGTTTTATTCTAGGGGAAGTTAACCAAGTCGTTATTTACACACTGTGATTAGAGACTTTTTCCTCCCCCTTAACATTGTTAAAGGTGGGTGAGGTATGAGAGTAAATGGCACACTTTGGAGGAAGAGCAGGGGTCCTCAGGCTAAGCCTTGGGATGTAGATGTACGCCTTGCCCCCAATCTGTGTAAGGAGACACACACGCCCTGCTGGGTAAAGTTCTGGCCTGTGTAAGGGCCTTAGATGTCTCTGATCCCTGTTCACTCGTGCAGATTGGAAAACTGAGTCTTGGAGTGGGCAGCCAGCCCGGGGAATCAACAGCAGAAATAGGACTAAAGGCCAGGGTGCTGAGCACTGCTCACATCTACTGTGACTTGGTAGAACTTCTAAGCATCAGCATTATTGGCAGAATGATGTGGAAATTGTGCCCAGAAACACAGCCGCCATACTCCCAGGCACCTAGCATCAGCGCGGACTTTCCTCCGACATGCCTGAAATGGCATCTCTTTGGGCCTCAGATCCAATGGTAAGTTACTTGGTTATGTTGTCTTAGGCTGCAAGCTTTAGTGGCAACAGTACCAGAACAGGAGCCAAAAAGTTTTCAGACTAAGCTCATCACTAAGAATTGTATGACCTTGGCCATGCCTTTCCTTCACCTATGTCCACTGAGTTCTTTCTGTGGGCCAGGCATTGTGCTAGAGCTGGGGATACAGACGTGAATAAAACAGACCCAGGCCCTGTTCTGTGCCTCAGTTTCCCCATCTAGCCACGGGACTCTTGTCAATGCCAAGCGTGATGAGGTGGGCATGAGCTCCTTGAAGAACTGTCAGGTGAGACCCAGACAGAGAGAGAGACTGGTTTGTTTCTTAAACCTCCCCTGCTGGCAGAGTCTGCAGGCACATTGGCCTGGCCAGACACAGTAGCAGGATCGAGTAGCAACAAAGCAGAAGAAAACCAAGGGTAGTAGAAGATAGTAATTTACAAACTTCACTGCTTTGGAGCTCTTTCTTCAAATTTCATGTTACACCATGTATTGGTTGCCTATGGCTGCTTTTGCTCCTGTTGCTTCACTGCAACAGAAGTGTATACAGTCCTTGGGGTTAGAAGTCTGAAATCAAGGTGTTGGAAGAGTCAGATTCCCTCTGAAAGCCCCAGGGGAAAATCTGATCTTTGTCACTGCCTGCTTCTGGTGGCCATCAGCATTCCTTGACTTTTGGGCACATCATTCCAGCTCTACCTCTCTGGGCACATTGTCTTCTCTCCTCTGTAACTTCTCTTATGGCTGTCTTGAATCTCCCTTTGTCTTATAAGAGCACTTCGTGCATTTAGAGACCACTCAGATAATCCAAGGATGAGCCTAATCTCAAGATCCTTCACTTAATTGCATCTGCAAAGACCCTTTTTTCAAATAAGGTCATATTCACAGATCCAGGAGATTAGGACATGTACGTATCTTTTAGGGAGCTACCGCTAACCCCACCACAGAGAGAAAGAGGCCTCAATCTGTACACATCAGGCAAAAAGCAAAGCTCTATATATTGAAGATGGGGAGTCAGAGCCTTGCTCAACACTACTCTCCCCATTCCAGCCTCATGGGTGCATCTAAGAGCCATTGCTATGGAACCCCTAGACCTTCAAGGAACATACTTTGAGAATCATTGCCTTAGAGAAAGGCCAGCACTCTTAGGGAACTTCTTGGGCAGAGATCCACTTGGTCTGGCTTCTCTCCTGGTCAGCTTGCACAATTAGTAACCAGTGACCACGGATAGCATGTACTTACTGAAAAATAGCCTTTTAATGCTTGACTTTGGATTTTATGTTGAAGTGTGACTCGGGTTAAATATAAAATTCATAGCATATCTTGAGCAACTATTTTGTAGTTATCTATATATAAATCTATTTTACAGCGACACAAATAGAATAGATTATGGAGTGTCAGCATGTAGATAGATTCCGAGTGCTTTTTCACTAATATACCTAATGATTCGTGCTGAGAATATCCAAGGGCTCCACTGTACATTTAAATGGATATAATTAAAATAATGAGCTCTATTTTAAAAAATGATATATGAAAAAAAATTTTTAAAGAAGTTAGAAGGAGCCGCGCCACTAATTCAAAGTGATGTAAGTACTTCTGTGATTCCATTGTTATTAGGACACCTAGTTAAATGCAAAGCATTTGAGAAAAGCAACATTTGGGCTTGTAAATCTAAAGCCTAGAAGTCAGGGGGAAGAGAAAGAAGTTGCCCATGCCTTCATCGCGGCAAGGACTTGGGGGCGTCGCATTTAAGGGAGGGGATGGTTATGTGCTATTGTGCCTGTGGGCAATAGAGGGCGGCTCACTGGTCCCCATCTTCTGTGAACTCAGTCAGGAATCTGACTGCAGCTGTATTTGCCAGTGTGACCTCTGATTTGTTTGGGGTGGGAGGTATGGGTACGAGAACTAGGGAGAGGCTGCCTTTTCATGGAAGAAAGACATTCCCCTGTGCCCGACTCTCACCTCCAGGTGTTAGGGGCACTCCGGGTGACCTGAGACTCTGGTGGTTCAGTGTAAAGGACAAAGGATGGGGAGTCTGGAGATGCGAGTTCTAGTTTCAACTCTGTTACGCGCCCTGTGCCTTTGGAGAGGGCCTTTCCTGTGATGCGTTCATGCCTGGCCCTGTTGCAAATGGGTGACCATCCATTCTGGAAACCCATCTCAAGGATATACTCTGCTGTTCCAGTGGGCCCCAGGGAGTCTTAGGAGGCATACGTCCCAGTGCCTGCTTACTAGAAGGCGAGTATCCTTTTGGTCATTCAGCAAATATTTTATTTATGGAGCACCTACTGTAGGCCTGCTGGATGCTGGGAATAAGAGACACACAACACTCCCGAGGGCCCCACCTACTCTTAGGACAAGTGCAGTTTGGGGAGCCAGTGTACAAAGTATTTTCAGGAAACAGGGCTGCAAAGGAAATAAAACGAGGTGATGAACTAAAAGCTAGACTGGAATTCCGGGAAGGGGACGAGCGAGCCAAGATGAGTTCATTAGGACGCAATGGGAGGATCGCTGTCAGAGTCATCTGTGCAAGGAAGATGTAGCATTCAGAGAGGGAGTCTGACGTGCCTCAAGCAAGCCAGGAAGGCTTCCCAGAGGTGAGGATGTCATCATGAACCAAAACCGTCATCATCATGGCAGCTGCCATTCATGGAAATCCACTCTGTGCCCACGCCCGCAGCTGGCAAGAGTCATGGTCTTTCTTTAACAGACAAGGAAGCAGAGGCTCAGAGAAGGGAGTCTCTTGCCCAGGGCTGCAGGGTGTTGGGGTGGGCAGATGAGAGTTCCATCCAGCCTGCCTGACTCCAACAGCTCCTCCCTTCCGCTACCAGGATACCATGATGGTGGTGAGGACTTGAGAGCAGGAAGGGACACTGAATCTTTTCAGATGGCATGGTCAGGTGCTTTCGAAGCCTCAGGCTGAGCTTCAGAACACTGGCTGTGAAAAAAGCCGGTAAGGGAGTTCTGCGCAGGGGGTTCCATCTGTTTCCTCGCCTCCCATCTCTTTGCCCAGTGAGCCTCAGGGCCCTGACCATTAGCACCCATGAAGTCTTAGCTAGGAAATGGGAATGTCAACTGCTTTCTTTACCCCGCAGATTGAATGTGGATACACGTCGTTCACTATTAGCTTCATCAGCATGACCACCTCTGCAGCACTAGGCAAAGTCCTCACTCCCTCACCGCCGGTATCCCATTACTGAACAGTAGTAGAGCTGGCATTCAAACCCTCGTTGGTCTGACTCCACAGCCCATGCACTAAACGCCTGTGCCACATAAACTTGCATCCTCTGCACATGCCCCTCCCCTGCCCGCCATAAAAAAGACAGTAGGTAGATAAGAGTAAAACATCTCCACTGGTAGCTATTGTTCTAGGTCCTATATAGACATTACCTTGTTTTACATCACAGCACTGTGGGGTAGGTACCGTGTTTGCCCCATTATATGGATGTGAAGACTGAGGCTTGGAGGAATCAAGTCACTTATATAGGAACCTGCAACTGGCAGTTTTGAGATTTGACCCTAGGATGATCCAACTTCCAGATCTGGTACTTGGCTCATTTCACTCCTGCCAGGCCATCAGCCAGTCTGCTCAGTGCTTCTCATGACGGGGAGCTCACCACCTCCAGTGGGTCCCCTTTTCTTGCCAGCAGCAGGAATCACCTCTCTCTCTAAAGCCACAGCTGTCCCCTTGTGACTTGCTAGACCTGCCAGTTCTAGTTATGTCTTAGGCCTCACAGAACTTGAGACTTCTTTGCCCTGTGGTGTCCTGCAGCTAGGCGGGGCCGTGCGCCCCTCTAGGGGACCAGGGGGACGCTTGCTCATGATATTATCTCCCACAAAGGTGGCAGCAGCCCAGAAAGCCAGGGAACCTCGTGTCCTCCTGCTCACCCACAAGCACCTTGGTTTTGGCTCTGTTCTGGATGCTGAAGGTCAAGGGTGGGTGATGTGGGGCAGCCTCAGCTGTGGGTGAGGAGGCTTCCCTCTGCGAGTTTCTGTCCCAGTCCAGGCTGCCTGCATCAGGTCCCCGTCCCACCTTGTTACTCCCATGTGACTTTTGGTACGTTATTTTACCTCTCACTGCCACAGTTCCTAGACTGTAAAGTGGAAATACCAAGATTTCTTTCCCAGAGTCATTTCTAAGGATGAAAGGAATTAGTATGTTAGAACAGTGCTGGGCACATAGGAGGCTCTGTTTAAGTGTTTCTTAAGTAAATTAAGGAAATGAATTCTGAGGTGATTGAATCATGCAGTTTTACACTTTCTTACCGTGGAGAAGGGCAAAAGCTCAGGCAGTGTGTCTGGTGGCCCTGGTGGGACAGACGCATGAGGAGGAGGCACCACTGGATGCCAAAGAAGCTCTAACAGTGTGTCATTATTAACAATAGTCATAGTGGCCATGTCTTTAGAGCAGTTCCAGGTCAGGCACTGTGCTGAGTACTTACCATGTGTTCGTTGATTAAAATCTGCATGACAACCCCATTAACTCCATTTTGCAGATGGGGAAACCAAGGCTCAGAGGTTAGGTGGCTGGCTGGAGGCCCACAGCGAGGAAGTGGTTGGCACAATAGCCCTTGCTCCTGACTGGTTTTCCCAGCATGCCTTTGCACTTGTGTTCTGTCCATCTGAGTCCTAGCCTCCCGTATGAGTCATCTTGGGCTGCTGTTAACAGAATGCTGTGGGATGCCATGCCTAATGCCACAGGCTTAATTAAACAACAGAAATGTATTTTCTCACAGTTCTGGAGGCTGCGGGTTGTGATTAGGTTGCCAGCACAGTTGGGTTCTGGTGAGGGTTGCCTCCTGGCTTCAGAGGGTCACCCTCTTACTGTGGGGGAGAGAGCAATCTCTTTCTCTTCCTACAAAGCCACCAATCCCCTCATGATGGCTCCTCCCATGTGACCTCATTTAACCACACTTAATCTCCCAAAGACCTTCTCTCCAGATCCAGTCACACTGGGGGTCAGGACTTCACCATATGAATTAGGGGCACACAATTCAGTCCATAGCAGCTCCCCATGGCTTTTCTCTATCCTTTCCTCATTAGCTGGGGACTTCCCTCTCTATCTTTGCTCAGTTTCCCAACCTTTCTCCACCTTGGATGAAAGCTGAAGCTGGGAAGGACAGCAGATGTGATTAAACCCATGCTCCTGTGATAAACAGGGCTGCTGAAACCCAAAGAAGAGAAAAGTCTTGCCCAAGGCCACACAGCAAGCCCATCATAGACCGAGGACTGGAGCCTGGGTCCCTGAGTCCCAGCCCAGTGCCCCTGCTGTGCTGCAGTTGGAATGCTGGCATCCCCTGCCTTGAGTCTGGGCCTCGAAATTCACAGACCACACTCTCCTCTGGTGCAGTGGAGAGGCTGGCATGGCCAGGGCAGTGTCTCTGGGCCTGGAACATGGCTCGATTTCCCAGTATGTGCATGCCTCAGCTTCCCCCCCAACCTCACAGACAGCAGTCATGAGGATGCTTCGCTTGTCAGAAGGATGTGGGGTCCTTAGGATGATAACATGGACAGCTGTGTTGAAAGGAGGATGCTTCAGGAGCGGATGGCAGGGACCTGGCTTCCTGCCTTGGCCTCTCCCCGATTTTATGTCTGGCCTGAGCAAGTCACAGCTCTGCTTTAGTCCTTAGTGTCCCCCTCACGAAGGACGTTCAGTGACGCACGTCCTGCCCTCTTCAGAACTGACATCATTACCTTGAGGATGTTTTCCGATGTTTAAAGAGCCCCCTCCATGCCACAGTGTTGGCTCCGTGACATCTCAACCCAGTGAGTCTTTTTGCATTGGAGTTTCCCATTTGTAAAACAGGAGTAGGGAAGAGCCTGGACAAGATCCCGAGCCTTCTTGCCTAGTAACAAGCGGAATAGCACCGGATACTGCGTACATCAAAGCACTGAAACCCTTACTGCCCAAAGCATAGTTTGAGGCCCAGCAGCCCTGGCCCCAGCTGAGAGCTTGTTGGAAATGCAGAATCTCTGAGCGAGGCGTGGTGGCATGGTGCCTGGAGCCCCAAACACTCGGGAGGCTGAGGTGGGAGGGTCACTTGAGCCCAGGAGTTTGTTTGTGTTCTGCAACCTAGTGAGACCCATCTCTAAAAAGGAAAAGAAATGCAGAATCTCAGGCCCTACCGCAGAACAGCTGAGCCAGAATCTGCATTTTTTTCAAGATCCCCAGCTCATCTCTATGCACACTGAAGTCTAAGAAGAACTGATTTCAACCAGCTGGAGGTGCCCTTTTAGGTCACTTGTAACTCCAGTCATGATAATTGCAAGCAAGTAAGTGAGGCAACTGGGCACATCTAGACCTCTTGAGACCTCAGCTTCCCCAACTGTAAAATGGGTGGAATTGGGGCCTTTCTTGCTCAATGGTTTTCAAACTGTGTTCCTTGAAGCCTCAGGGTTCCCTGGAGGAGCCTCAGGGGTAGCCGTGGGGGTTGTGTTGGAGGCTAAGGGGGCCGGGGACGCTAGCATTCACTATGCACACTGCCTGGCATGTTCCTGTGGTGCCAGGGACTGGTGGGCTGCTGTGTCGGTCTGGAGGAGGAAGGTATTGAACGCACTTTCTTCTTATCCAGGGAGCGCTTGAAGCGCAGCCAGAAGAGCACCAAGGTGGAGGGCCCAGAAGCAGTGCCAGCCGAGGCCTCGCTGAGTGCCGAGCAAGGAACGATGACGGAGGTGAAGGTGAAGACAGAGCTGCCCGATGACTACATCCAGGAGGTGATCTGGCAGGGCGAGGCCAAGGAGGAGAAGAAGGCAGTCGGCAAGGATGGGACCAGCGACGTGCCTGCCGAAATCTGCGTGGTGATCGGCGGCGTCCGCAACCAGCAGACCCTTGGTGAGTGTCCAGCCTCTGTGGTCAGGGTGGAGACCAGGATGGGAACGTGGAGTCAGAGTCCTGGGGACAAGGGGCCTGGCGCCTCTGCTCCCTTCCTGGCTGAGAGAACCTTTGCTGGCTTCCCTCTGCATTCAGGGAGAGATCTCAGCTTCTTTGACTTGCCTTTGCTTGTGCGGTTTCCGGCTGGAGAGCTCTTCTTTTTCTGCTCGGCAGCAGGACCCTATCCGTCCGTCAATACCCTGTTTAAGTCAAATGCCTGGAACCTTCTGGGGGCCCAGTGAATCCGTTTGTCTGTCTCTGGGCTCCCATACCCCTGGGGGGTCTCGCACAGCCCTTACTGCTCAATGTCCTAAATGCCTCTCTGCTTTTCTCCCTCCTGGAGGGAGGGAGATCCCAGTGCCGGTGCTGCTCAGAGCAGATACCCCATCAGGATTGGATCGGTGACAGATGGCACTTCCCCTGCCTCTTCTGGCCTGGGCCGGACCCAGAGGAGCTCTGTGGAAACTCACATCTTAGCAACAATTTCTCTCCCTCCAGTCTCTAGCATGCGCCAGGGGATACCCCTCAGGGGCCCCCTGCACTGCTGCCAGGTTCACAGACTCAAATGCCCATGAGGCCCAACAAATATGTTTATTTAGCATAACTAGAGATGAGCCAACAGGACAGGTGGTGAGGACCGTGTCCAGTCAGAGAACGCACGCCGCGTGTGTGGAGGGCGGCGGCCACTCAGCTGCTGCGCTGACGGTTGCTGGGTGGGGATACAGCTCAGCGTTGCCACATCTCTGGACAAATCACACGCCAGAAATGAACATTTTGATGGGAATTCTTTTGGCTTTAAATGTTGGCAGCCAACTGACCTTTTGAAATCTGCCAAACAAAACGTGTCTGTGGGTCAGAGTCCCTGTGGGCAGAAGTTTGCAACCCCTGGTCTGTGAAATAAAGTCCTCATTGCCTGGTCTGGCTCCAGATTTCTGCTTCCCTCCACACCCTCCTCCATGTTTCCAAGGCTCAGTGTGTTCTTAGAAGTGCTGCTGCTGCCCTGGCCTCTGCTACTTTCCTGGTCCAGCTCTGGCTCACCTCCTACTGACTTCCAAGCACCTCCACCTTCCTGGCGCACATCCTGTATGCGGCACCACGGCCTCATTTCTGCACGTTTAGACTCAAGTCCTGGTGCCATTTCTTCCCAACTGCTGAGAATCATCCTCAAACTCCCTTTCCCAACTGTTCCCTGCTGGTTGTGGCCATCTCAGCCCCACCTGGGTCATGGCAGCATCCTGCTAATAGCCATGCTTTTGCAGCTTGCCTGCCCTCTGCCCTGGCTGCCAGGAGGCCTTGGTCAAAACAGAACACTGACCATGTTGCTCCCCTGCTTATAACCCTGGGATTCCTTACTGTCTCTAGAGTCGAGACCAGAGCATTAAAAGCCTCCATAACCTGAACCTTCTAGTCCCATTTCTTGCTTCTGGTCTTCCCAGACCTTTCATTCCAGTGTAGTCTGCTCTTCCTGTACTTTGTGTCTGCTGTTGCCTCTCCCAGGAATGCCTTCCCCCATTTCCACTTGCCCAAATCCAACCTATCCTTTAAGGCCAACTCCAGTGCCACCTCCTCCCAGAAGACTTCCTTAATCTCTTCTGGTGAGAGTGGGCTGTTTCTACCCTGCTCCTTAGTTGGTGCACTTTCTACTTTCTTTTTAGATTAGAGGGGCCCTGTCTGTGCCTGTCTCTTCCATGAAAGTGGAAACCCCTAGAGATTGGGGCTCCAGGACCTGCCTGATTTATGTCTCCATGTTCCCTGCTTCCACTCCACAATACCAAAGTATTGGTTTCTGGGAGTGGTGACGGTGACACTGGTGCCGCAACTGTCACGGTGGGGCCAGGTTATGCTGCAGTAACAAAAGATCCTGAAAGGTACAAGATATCTTAGTAGCTCAAAACCACAGCAGTTTATTTCCTGTTCACACTACATGTCCACTGTGGATCAAGAGGGAGCTCTGCTCCCCTCTGGTCCCAGACTAAAAGCCGTCATGTAGAATGCTGCCAGCCAAGTGACAGAGGGAAAGCACGCTGTGGAGGGACTTACGCTGGCAATTAACTGCTGCAGCCAGAGAGAGACGCGTTAATTCCGCTCACAGTCATTGGCCAGAACTAGTCACACGGCCCCACCCAACCTCAAAGAAAGAGGCTGGGAAATGCCGTCCTCCCATGTGACGGAATAGGGGTGAACCAGGAATGTTTGGGGAGGAGCAGGAGTGACTTAGGCCAGTATTGAATGAGAGAGAGTCTTTTCAAGGGCCTGCACTGATGTTCCTCCATCAGTATTCACTCCCTGAGGCCAGGGACTGTGTTAATCACTGGTGGATTTGTTAGTTAATGGAGAAGACCTGCCCTTGCTCTCTTTGGTGTGTATGTGTGTGTTAAGACTCATTAGACCCAGTAGCTGTTTCTGCCCTTCACCAGGAGATGCCCAGTGAAGGGTGGCTGAATCTGAATCCTGGGATAGAGCCAGCATTCTGGATTCAGTGGGGAAAGCCTTGGGCAGCTAGGCCAGGGAAATGCTGGAAATCTTCCTTAGGCCAGCTGCCTGCACAGTGAGAGCCCCAGGGCCCGTGAGCCTCATGCCAGCCACCGACGCTGATTTCCAGCTCAGCTGCTGCTCAGCAGCAGGGTCCTTGGCCTTGCTGTGCCTTAGGGTCCTCCTGTGTTAAATGAGGCATGGTCCCTGTCCCAGCCACCTCATGGGAGTGGCCATCCAAGGTGGCAGTGGAAGGAAACAGTGTTGCCTGAGGAGAATGAGCTGGGATCCTTGGACTGAGAGTGAATCCAGGCTCCATGACTTAATAGGTGTGCTACCTCGGGCCCTGTCTGACTCAGTTCTTACAATTACGAAATCATCAGGCTATCTGAATATTCAATGAGATCATGTATGTCAAGTACTCAACACTGTGCTTAGTAAACAATTAGGTAGTATTCTCAGTAGTACTAATATTAATAGTATAAAATGCCTCTTCAAGAGGAAGGAATAGTCGTCGTTTCTGCTTTTTCCCATCTAAGTAAGCCAGTGTGATATATTGAAACGATGGGATAGGGAAGAAGGTCAGCACAGGATAAAGTGTTAAAAGACACAGGTTCCAAGTGGGCTTCAGTTTTCTCCCCTAAGAAATGGACTGGGAAACCTGTCTGGACCTTGGTGTTCCTTCTAGTACTGCTTCCCTCCGATTCAGGGACTTTGAGGATCTTGTGAACTTTTGAGTAATCTGCTTTGGGCAGACCCTTGTGAAAAAGGTTTAGAAGCCCCAGTGGCAGGTGACGTGTGGAGCTGCCATGGTGGAGCCCTACAGAAACAGGGCCAGAGTGCTCCCTGCTGTCATGGCAGCTCATCTTGCATGCTGGAAGGCAGGCTCTCCTGCCTAGGAATGGGGGTTTTCTTCCAAGGGTCAGGCTCAGAGGAAGCTGGCTTGGCCTCATCACCAGGAAAGAAAGGCATTTAAAAACAAAATCAGTGTTAGAGTTGAACCTTTTAAACTCCTCTCATCTCAAGATGGCAAGTAGATTTTAAGTTGTGGGTTAAGCCCAAGCAGTTGCTACTGGCTGTAACGAGTTCTCTGTTGAGGATTCTAAAGGGTGGCATGATTGATTGTTGATGTCTGCCCTGGATGTAGAGGTGGGCAGTGAAGCTATGCATGCTGTCAATTTGGTACCCCTGACCTCCTTATTTTATAGAGGGGCAGACAAGGCCTGAGGGAAGGATGGGAGTTGCCCAAGATCACCCAGCAAGTTGGTGACATTTTCTTTCAGGTCATGAAGGGCCCACTCCACCTCACAACACCTGCCTCCCACCTGCTTCTGAAAGTATATCAAGGAGGGAAAGCTCTCCCAGGGACCTGGCTGGGGTGGGATGCTGGTTAGAGCTGTATCTTTAAGTGAACTCCTGCTGCAGTGTGCATTCGTTGTCCTGGTCGCCGGGCATGGGGGAGTTAACGTGTTCCTGGGGCACTTGGCAGGGGACTACTGGGTGCTGTGGTGCCAAGGGCCTCCTGAGTACTTCGCTCACCCAGCCCCGCTCTGGGCTCAGAGACAGGCTCTGTGGCTGAGTAGAATAGTGTTCCTGTTCAATCACCCAGTGCTGCCCCATGAGGGAGCCTCTGCGAGTCCACACTGGCCCTTTAATAGCCATCAGACAAACAATGTTCCCAGTGACACAAACATTATCCAAGGCACTTCCCGTGGAGGAGCCTGGGTCATGGACACGCAGATGGCATTTGGCAGCTTCTCCTGCTGGCGTCAGGAGGGGCATCAGTGCCCAGGAGGATGACTGCCAAGTTCGCAGTGGTTGCTGCTGCTTCCCTGCTGCCCAGAGAATTCCCTGTGCTGAGAAGGGCGTCTCTCACTCGGAGAAAGTAAGTCACCGCTGTTGGAGCTGGTGCAGGATTTGGGGGCAAGACCAGGAGCTTCCTTTTATAGCAAGAACAGCAGAGATGATAGATACTAAACTTCATAACTTTGTTGGATAAAAGCAGAAATGAAAGAAAGGAAGTTGACAGACACCTGCACCCACCTGACAGGCTGTATGAACAGCTCTGTACGGCAGCCCTAAGAAGGAAGGGCGGACCACACTTGAGATTTTAGGGGCTCCTCTAGGAGAAGTAGTAAACACAAGGCACTGCCATTGCTCCTGTGGGGCCAAGGGCCTCCTGGTTACTTCACTCACCCAGCCTCGCTCCAGGTTCATGGCAATCCCATGTTCATGGCAGACACTGCGAATTGATTACTGTACATTGTCCAATGATGCACCTCAGAATCCTTCTCAACACAGTACACCAAAAGGTCTCTGCCAGTCAGCTAGAATTGAAAAATTAGAAGTGGAAACCTACTTGCCATTCTTCTTGATGAATCAGGGCATCCAGCCCGTAGACTGTTTCCTGGCTCTGAGAGATAAGGGTGCCCGCATCCCATGATGGTGGTCCAGCTGTGCTGTCCAGCTGTGGGTACTCTTTCCCGTGCTGTGAAACCACTGGTCCTTAATCCAGGGGTGGTTACCAACAAGGGAGTCCAGGGAGAGCAGTAGGGGCCCGGAGACCCGAGACTTAATGAGCTTCCTCAGTAGCAGTGCAGGAGACCGTGGAGGGCACGAGTGGCCTGGACTTGACTCCTCTTCAGATGAGAGACAGGGACCGACTGGGTTATTCCCCCAGAGAGTTAGCTCAGTGCGGAGAGAAGGCCTGTGGAGAAGCTAAGGGCTCTTTGTCCTGGGTTGGGAGGAGACTGGGGATAGTGGAGGTGTGAAGTGGGGGGTGATGGAATCTAAATATTCACAGCTTACAGCATTTTGCAAGGGGCACATGGAGCAGACACATTCCAGGGTGTCCCAGCCAATACGGAGAAGTCTCCAGGAGGGGATTTCAACTCGGTAAAAGGAAGGACTTCGTGTGATCATGGGAACTGTTTGGTAACTGGACATAAGCCTGTGAGGGAGTGAGTTCCCCGTCCTGACGTAGGTGATCAGGGAGGGTCACTGGACAGAGTGCAGGATGGGGAGTCAAGGATGAGATAGATGGGAGACTGGATTCTGCAAGGATGTTTCTAGTCAGCAAGCTTTTCAGGACCAAGGTACAGAGGTGTTCTCACACACATAGGGCAGCCAGGGGAGCCAGGGAAAGAGGAGGAAGGAGCTCCAGCCAGGAGGCAGCAGCCAGGCTATGGCGCAGGAAGGAGCAGCAGAAGAGCTTGACAGTCATTCAGACACAGCCACGTGGGTTTCAGCCTGTGACAGACCCAGGCAGCGTAGGTGCCAGGTCTTGCTTCATCGTGCCAGCTGATAGTCAGTTTCCTGTTTCAATAGGTTGTTGGCAGGGCCTCACCCAAGAGCCTGCCAGAACCAACACTCAGCTCTTTGCTGCAGCCACTCCGAAAGGAGGAGTTCTGGCCACCCTCCCAGGCGTGTCCTGTCTCTGCTACTGACGCTTCCTCTTGTGGTCTGAAGGGTTGGAGGGTCCCTGTTAGAAAGGGCCCCTGGGCTGTAAGTCAAGAGCCCAGGGTTTACCCTACTGTGGGGCCCTGGATAAGCTCCTTAACGTCTCTAAGCCACCGTGTCTTGAATGGTCAGTAGGTAGAATAAAGTCTGCCCCTCTTTCCAGTAGAATTGTTGGGGGCAGAGTGAAATAATAGGTATGCAAGTGTTTTTAACAGGGGACAAAAAATGTAAAACCAGTACCAGTAATATTAGCTGAAACCCCAGGACATTGATACCTCTGGGGTTACCTCTAGAGTGATAAGAACCTAAAAGGCCAAGGTTTTCAAACATTTGTTTTTGCTCAATACCTCCTAAAAGAATTTTGAATACTGTATATTCTTTTTCACAAGTTTGAGTTGACATCTAACATTTTTATTCAAAGTTTAAATCATTGCAAAGGATATAATTTCCAGGATATTGTGTAAAAAAAAAAAAGTGGCATTTTGGAACAAAACTGTGAACCAATTTTCAAAACGTAGCCAAGGGAATCCAAACACTACCGCTATTTGATATCCGCCATCATCACTTCAAAAACATATGAACAGGCCTATCTTTAAGAGTCAGAAATTTTACATCTTTCCTTTTTCTCCATGAGCTCATGTTTCCAGTCCACTGCCCCCACAGGGTTTTATCCTAATGCACAATATATTTTTTATGCTTGAAAGTCTTTTATTGATTACTGTTTCATACTCATATGCCATAGCAAGATGTACATAAATTGAAATTGAAATTTCTGAAAAAAAAAAATTCCTGGGATCATAAAGCTGTACATTCTCCAACATTTTTTTCCAGATTGAGTTGTTATTAGCATACAATTCATCAAAAACAAATTTAGGTAAATAGTAAATGTGAAAGTAAAAAATTATTGAAAACACATCTCTTAATGAAATGGATAGGGCTTCATTTCTTTCTCAATTGGCTCATGTATCTGTGAATTAATATTTCTTATTGCTAGAAGGAGACAAGATTCGGCATTAATTTAATTCCTATCTTTTGGTTTTTGTAGGTCTAAGTGCTTAGAAAGCTCAGTCACATAAATAAGTAGCTGGCAGGGGATAGAGTTTTGTTTTAGCAGTGTCACTCAATTCTTTGAATTCCTTCCAAGTTGTATGCCAGAAATCATACGGGGGTCTATCATCAGACAATTTTTTAATGGTCTCTTCGCTGACAACTCCATTAGATCCTCCTTTAATTTTGTTGAGAGGAGAGAATTGGAAATCACCCGATTTGAAAAAGGAGTTGTTCCTGGTCATTAGATCCACTCACTTTCTGAGCCCAACACCGGTATTGTAGGGTCACCTCTTTGCTTGGAGCCCCAAGGTTCTCATCTCTTGGGGCAGCCACCACAGTAGGATTAGGGGTGGGTGAAAAGATCATCTTTTGTTTGTAACATGGCACAAGGGTGAAGGTGAGAGTAGGAAGAACTGGCAAGTGGAGCCTCCCACCTGCCAGGTTCTCTGGCACATTGATATTAGGAAAGAACACATTTAGAAGCTGATGGTTCTCTTAAGGCTGCGTGGACCTACTTACCCCTTGGGCAGCCGCCACACACCCCCGGGAGATTTGTGCTTCACTCGGAAGACCCTGCTCCAGAGGACATTTGGTTTGAGGCCAAGCCCCAGAGCCTCAGGAAACCCACTTGTCCATGCCTTCCCTGTTCGGATCCCCTGTCCTTCGGCAAGCCCTGGACCCAGCTCCTGTTGCATGTTTGAACAGAGAAGGCTGCACACACTCCTGAGCATTTGTTCTCTGAATAGCGGCTCCCGAGACGCTCCGAGTTAAATATGGGACTGTCCATTGTAAGGAACCAGCCTTCTGTCCCTACCGTTGTGTTTTTCTTCTCTCATTCACCGGCTTTGGATTTCTGTCTTGTCACATTTTGTGTATCCTGAAAGGTGTCTGAGCTTCTCTAGACCTGGCTGGGTGCAAAGGGTTGCTACCCTACATTCTTTCTCAGAAGCCTGCATCCTCTCTTAGGCATCTTCCCAGAGTCTCCCTCTGTGACCTCAGGAACTAGAGCCCCTGGCCTCACCTGGTCTGTCTGATGCTCTGGGAGGGAGCTAAGCCAGGTGTTTAGGGAAAGTGCTCAGTGGGAGCTGTGAACTCGAATTTGTTGGGATGGCAACTGTTGCATCACTTATAATAGCAGGAATGGGGAGAGGAAAAGTCCGCTCCTGCCTCCTGTGTGCTGGCAAGCCCTGCCAGCCATCCCTGGCAGCAGTCCCAGGGCTCTCAATAGGGGACTCTTGGGAGTCCTATGGCAGCACCAGACATAGTGGGGGACTCTACTCCCCTGTAGCATTTAAGGAAAGTGCTATGACTGAAAGGAACACACAGCTCGCTTGGCATCCAGCGGGTGACCTGGGGTAGTGGCAGTAGCATGGCTCTGGATCCCCAAGGCCTATTTTGAACTCAGTTCCTTGCTAGCCACTAGCTGAACTGCTAGAACCTTATGCTCATCCTTGCAATGGATGTTGAGTTGCCAGCCTCATGAGGACTTCTGGGAAGATGGTGGACAGAAACGAGACCTAGTAAAGGTTCGTTCTCTCTCTCTCTTCTTCTTTCTTCTTTCTTCTTCCTTCTTCCTTCTTCTTTCTTCTGTCTTCTTCTTTCTTTTTTCTTCTTCTTCCCTTTCTTCTTCTTCCCCTTCTTCCTCTTCCCTTTCTTCCTCTTCCCCTTCTTCCTCTTCCCCTTCTCCTTCTTCCTCTTCCTCTTCCTCTTCTTTCTTCTTCTTCTTTTTTCTTCCTTCTTTTTTTGAGATAGAGTCTTACTCTGTTGCCCAGGCTGGAGTGCGGTGGCATGATCACAGCTCACTGCAGCCTTGACCTCCAGGGCTCAAGTGTTCCTCTCACCTCAACCTCCCAAGTAGCTGGGACTACAGGTGCGCTCCACCATGCCCAGCTAATTTTTGTATTTTCTGTAGAGATGGGGGTCTTGCTATGTTGCCCAGGCTGGTCTTGAACTCATGAACTCAAGTGATCTGCCTGCCTTGGCCTCCCAAAATGCTGGGATGCACTGCGCACAGCCCACAAGCACCATTTCTTCATGGTGCTTTCCAAGAGGCTAGTTGTGTGGCTTGGGAGCAAATCAGATCTGACCGACCTCTGGTGCTATGCGTTGCCTCTCTGGTCCTCACTTTCCTCACCTGAAAAATGGGGATAATAGTCACCTTTACCTGCTGTAATTGTGAGGATGAACTGAGCTGGTGTGAGAAGCCTCTGAGCCAGGACCCCGAGCCCACTAGCTGGCTGCGTGAATTGGGTGAGATGCTGCACACAGCTGCCCTAGCCTCTGCTTCCTCACCCATGCAGTGGGGCAGAGGTCAGTCTGCATGGAAAGATTGCAGATGAAGTGAACCCAGACAGGCGGTGATGGTGACAGCCATGGTTCATAGAGGGAAAAAGTGGCTGGGATGAACAGAAGAGGGAGCGTGCTGGGCAGGGAATCAGGCATCGGGGCTGGAGACTGTCTGAGCTGAGTCCCCAAGAAGGCCTTCCTTGCCCCACTGCATCAGTCTGGGTCTGTGGTGGCCACAGGCCATGGGGATGCATGGGCACTGCACCCGTGGGGCACATCTCCTTGGAGGGTCATTTTGCTGGAGGGTTTTTGGGTAGAAATTGTGTGTTCTAATCATATGATGAATCAGAATACAGAGAAAACACAAAACTGAATTCAGGGAGCTGTTGGCCCATGGCTGCTATATTCTGCCGTGCCGTGCACCAGCCTCCCTGGGGAACACGTGGATGCCCCTTGGCCAGCACAAGGTTTTTAATGAAGAGGTAGGCAGTGTGATCTTGTCCACACTTCTCAAAGTGCAGCCAACTTCGCCCCTTCCCTAACCTTCCAGGCATTCTCCAACTTTAAGGGCTCTTTCTGATTTCTTACGTAATTCAGATGGAAAAGCGCCCGAAGGCAGCCCCCACGGTGGATCTGTGCGAAGCCGGTATTCAGGGACCTGGATTTTTGACCAAGCATTGAGATATGCATCTGGTACGTGATGGCCAAGGGGTAGTGCCTGATTCGGGGCCAGTATGGGTGGGGGCACAGCTGGACACAGCCATCAGCTACAGACTGAGTAAGCAGGCCCTGCTAGCATCTCAGGGTCAAGAGGGGCCACCTTCTTCATCCCCTGTCCTTAGCAAATCGGAGCCTGCCCTGGGACCCTGGACTCCAGTACTGGACTACTGGAGGGACGATAGAGCACGTGGAAATCTGGACGCCTAGAATGTCCAGAGCATTTTGGCAGCAGAAGTGCTGCCATAGGAAGTAAGGGCCACAACTCTGAAACAGGCCAAGGGGACAAGAGGGTTCCAAGCCAAATGTGTTTGGGAGACCCTGGGTTAAACAGTAGTTGACCTCTCTCCCTGCAGGACTTCGCAGGGCCTGCGGCTGCTCCTGTACACCGGCCTCCCCAGGATGGGCCACGCCATGAGGTCTCCCTCGTGCGCACTTGGCCATGGTCCTCTTTTTCCTGTGGTGCATTCAGGAAGTTGGGTTCCAAAGAATAAACTTTGGAAAATGCTGCTAGTAATAGCAGCTGACCTGTATCATGTGCCTGCTGTGGACCAGGCCCTGTGCTAAGGAGCCACCATGTTGTCCCTCACAACCCGTCCCCCCAAGGGGTGAACAGTGTTACAGAGAGGAAACCTAAGGTGTGGGTCGTTCCATGACTTGTCCAGGGCTCCCTCTGCTGGGATGTGGTGAGCCAGGGTTTGCACCCAGGTTTGCTGGCATTGCTGCACTGAGGGCTGCCACTCTGGTGAACTCTCCCCATGCCCCACCTCTCAGCTTTCTGGCCCCATCACATAGGGGAACCTGAAGCCCAGAGTCAGGCTGAGCAAGGCGCAGGTGGGGTCCTGGGCTTTACGCTGAGTGAGAGGCAGGCGGGTTCCTGGGCTTTAGGCTGAGCGAGGGGCACGCGGGGCCGTGGGTTTTACGCTGCATGAGGGGCAGGCTCAGGGTTCCTCCTGCCAGCACACAGTGCTCAGTCCAGAGACTCTGTGTTCCAGACAGGCTGTCTCACTCTGCATTGGGGGTCAGGAGCCAGCTGAGGAGAGGCTGAGGAGCCATCATGCCCCCGTTGATTCCCTCTGTGGGGTGACACCTGCAGTCAAGGCTGCATGTGCCCTCAGCTCTCCCACAGCTTGGGGTAAACTCCATACTGCCTACCAGTCAGGACTTGGCTTGGCTGTAAACAGTATCCACTCCACTGACTTGGGCCCCCCCACTGCAGTTGGGCCAGAGTCCTACCTCTGTGCCCCCAGGCCCTGCACTTGCTGCCCTAACGCCATCATCCTGCATTGTCCCCGTGCCAGCTGGCCTGTCTGCTTCCTATTAGAGGACAGGGAGCGCACCTTGCTCATTGCTGGGGCCTCAGTGCCCGGCACGTTGCAGGCACTCGTAAATTCTTCACTGGTTGAAGGGGAATTGGCAGAAACTGCTGAAGAGTGGGTGGAGGCAGCAGGAAGAGAGTTGGAGGCATTATTACTCAGTGACAGATGAGTACAACAGCAAGACACCATGGATTTATGGAGCCCTCGCTGTGTGCCAATCACAGGGCTAAATACAAAGAAGTATGCAATCTGATCTTTGCCCTCCACGTGATTGTATTTTTCCCTGCGTGACAAGGGTAATACACATACAAACCACTAAATAACAGACTACTAAATCCCACGCTGGCATTGGGATGACAGCGGCCCCTGGAGTGACCCACAGTAGTACCGGTGGCACCGGCTCCCATACCTCAGTACCTGTGGTGTGCCAACTGATTCACACGATGAACCTCGTTGATACGGACCTCAGTCATAAATTGTAGGAATCGGAGTCCGGTGTTGCAGGTGGGGAAACAGAGGCTCGGACAGGTAAAAGGATGTGTCCGAGATCGAACAGACAAGGCAAGCTTGTACAACCCACGGTCCATGACCGCATGTGGCCCAGGATGGCTTTGAATGCGGCCCAACACAAAGTTGTAAATTTTCTTAAAAGTTTATGAGTTTTTTTTGTGATTCGTGTTTTGTTTTTTTTTTTTTCTCATCAGCCATCGTTTGTGTTAGTGTATTTTGTGTGTGGCCCAAGACAATTCTTCTTCCGGTGTGACCCAGGGAAACCAAAAAGTTGGACACCCCCCCGAGCTAAGGGATAGCAGAGCTGAACTAGGCTTCAGACTCCACATCCAGTGCTCTTCTGCCTTCACCTTATGCCTCGGGTACACACCCAGGAAATGGGCCTCTGCTTCCAGGCAAGACTAACGGAATAGGAGTTAATGATCTTCACCTTCATGTTGGGTCTGGTCTTGTGCTGGGAATACTGTTCATGCAAACTCAGTCTTCACACCAACACGCTTGAATCATCCACATTTTTCCCAGGAGGAAATTGAGGCCCAGCCAGTAAATGGCAGAGTTAAGACTCTTATCCCAGGTCTGCCTCTCCCATCCCCAGATGCTGGGTATCAGAATTTCCTGGGGACCTTGCAATAGGCAAGTCCCCACCCCAGCCACTCTAGATTGCTAAGCCTGGAGTGGACCGGGGCCTCTGCATTTGCCCATGCTCCCTGGCTGTTCTGTTAGGAAGAGCAAGGCCTGGGCCCAGGTGGCATCAGGCCTTCATGAGGGCTGTTTTAGGTGGAGGAGCAGGCAGGGTCTCTGCCCCTGAGGTCCCTGCCAGGCTGGATCTGAGGGGCTCTTCTTGGCTTCTTGCCATGGGCCTTTGCTCTGGCCTTTACATGGCAGGCTCGTCTTTTAACCTCTCTGCAGTGCCCACTAGGAACTCAGCCAATTCAGTCTCCCTGCTCTTGGGAGAAGGGCCTGGCAAGGGGCTGTGGGGGTTAGAGGCAGGCATTTACACCATGTCGGTCTCTGTGTGTCTGAGGGAACAAGGCAACTCCTCAGCGGATGTTGGGGGGTCCTCTCCTTGCCAAGCATGTCTATGGTAGGGCTGGGCACTTCCTACAGGGAGTATAGGGCCACCCTATGAGGTAGGTACATGTGGTCCCATTCTGCAGATCAGCAGACCGAGGCTTCATGCACCTAAGGAAATTACCAAGGTCATGCTGCTGGTAAGTGACAGAACAGGGACAGGGACCCAGGTGTGTCTGATTCAGTCTGTCTTAATCTCTGTCCCATTTTGGCAAGGAAAAGGGGTCGCTGGAAATTATTGTAATGCACTGAAGTGATGATTTCCTTATGTGGATGCAATATATTCCTTTCAGAGCACTTTTACGTTCATCTCCTTTTTCCCCTCAAGGTGTAGGGCTGAGAATTAGCTGAAGAAGTTACCTTCTCCATCTTACAGATTTGGAAACTGAGGCCCAGAGATGGGGGGCGGTGCCTTTCCCAAGGGAGTGGGAGGCAAACCTGGATCTAGACCCGGGCCTCCTGACTCCTAGCTCAGTGCTGCCTCCTTGCCAGGGACCATCTCTGCCCCTGGGACAGAGAGTTAGCCACACTTGTAGGCATCGCCTGTGGGTCCTGGGACCCACAGAGGTTGGGTGACCAGTCCTTTCCTCTTCTGTTTTCCAGGGTCTTATGAATGTGGAATCTGTGGCAAGAAGTACAAGTATTACAACTGCTTCCAGACCCACGTGCGGGCACACCGAGGTGAGAGGAGTATCCCTGGGGCAGAGCCCAGGGGCCGCCCCTCCCACTATCTGTCTGTTTCCCACTTGGGCCCCTCATGGGTGACCCCAGAGGCCCTGACAGCTCCAGCCTTTCCCATTCTCCTCCCACTTTCATCAGTAAGATAGGGTGCCAGGCAGAAGAAGGGAGGCCTCCTGATGCGGGACAGCGTGGGCATGGGAGGGAGACTCCGCAGGACACACCAGGCCTGTGCCCCAGGGCTCCCCCTGCTCCCCACGGGCGTCACACCTCCCAGGACATCTCATCACTGCTCGGTGTCAGTGGCCCCCACAGGGCATGTGCTGGGGTCAGTGCATGTGTTCCTCATGACAAGCTTGGGAGTTGGAGACAGGAGGGATGGCATCTGTTTCCCCCGGAGCCTGGCAGACAGGGAGGAGAGGCTGACATCAGGGGCCCGGGGCGGGACTGTGAGCTCGTCCCCTGTGGCTTCCATGTTCTCTCTTGTGTTTGGCACTGGCCCTATCATTGGCCCGGTAGCTTCACCCCCCTCCCTCTCTCTCTCTCTCTCTCTCTTTGCAGACACTGAAGCCACCTCAGGGGAGGGAGCCTCCCAAAGTAGTGAGTACTTTTTCCTCCATGGGCTGCTGAGGGGCGAGGGCTTGGGGTGGGACAAAGAGGAGCTGCTCGTTCCCTCCCCCAGAACTGCTCCAGGTGGCCTCTGAGAGACACAGTGCTGGGGTCCAAGCTTTGGGGCCAGCCCATCCTTACAAAACCACAACACGGTGCCTCAGAGCAGCCCTTCCCAAAGCGTGCTCCGTGGCAAGCTCATTCTGGGAAGGTTAGTGGTGTTCTGTCCGTGACAATTTCTCCGGCCAAGTAACTTTGGGAGACCTTGAGTTTCACTAAGGTGAGCAGGTTTCTTTCTTGTGGACCTTTCCAGCTCTTCATTGACAGACACAGCCGTGCATCTCCCATGGGTGCCCAGGATATGCAGTTTCTTGTGTTCTTTTGACTCTCACCCATGACTCTGGGGCTCTGTAGCTGACCTTTGGGAAACACTGCTTTGGAGAGTTTTCTCCTGAGCCCCCACAGCCAGGGGCACTAATTGCTTATTGGTGATTTGCCCTGGGGTGCCATATCCCAGCACCTGGGGTGGCACAGGGCTTTGCCATCTGCAACAGCACTGCTGCTCACAGGCCCTGCTTGCCATTCCTCCAGTTCTAGACCCCAAGCGCCTGGTAAGCGAGCAGCCGGGCTGGTGTAGACTAGGATGGAGTCTCCCCACCCAATAATACGAAGCTTCAGAAGTCACAGTTCCACCTGTAGGTATGTTGCCAACAGAAATGTGTGCATATCTGCTGAAAGATGCTAACTAGAATGTTCTTAGTACACGATTCCTAACGAACTAGAAACCCCCAAATGCCTAGTGCTCATTGAATGGATAAGTCTAGTGACACAGAAGACTACGGTAGTGAGAATGAACAATTTATAGCTATACACAGCAACATGGATGATGCACACACAATGGTGAGCAAAAGAGGCCAGGCATACACAGGGTTCATCCTCTAAGATTGTGCATAGAGAAAGGGCAAAAGCAGCTAAAACTGACTATTGCCGGTAGAAGTCAGAAGAGGGGCTCCCCTGGGGAAGGGGCTTCTGGGCTCTGTTTCTTGAGCTGGGTGTCGGTTACATGGGTGGTTTCGGTTTGTGGAAATTGAACAAGCTGTATACTTAGCGTTTGTACACTTTTCTACACCCGGGGTTAGCAACATTTTTCTGTAGAGGACCAGATGGTAAGTATTTTAGACTTCATAGGCCAGACGTCTCCATCACAAGTGTTCAGCCCTGCCCTCGTAGTGGGAACGTGCCAGGAACAGAGATAATATGTAAATGAATTCCTTACCAAAACAGATGGTGGGCAGGATTTGGCCCACAGACTGTTGCGTGCCAATCCCCGTTCTATGGGTTTGTTACACCACACCATCATAAAAAAAGATTTTTAACATAATAAATAAACATTACCACCCCCTGCCCAACAAACCCCCAAACCAGAGCAGTTTGAAGAGGTGCCGATGACTGAAAAAGGATTTTAACTGTCCTGGGTCCCAACAGCATTTCTTCTAAGACACGTTCCCATCCACTCCATTTGGATTCTTGTGCCAAAGGAGAAGCCGGCATGTTCCAGAGAGGAATCTGCGGTCCAGGTTGGCTAGACACCTGCCACAGGACCCCAGCTGGGAGGAGGTGGGAGCTGGGCCCTCCTCCTTCAGCCCCGCCTATCCTGCCCCAGCCCCAGCCCCAGCCTGGCCCTTGGCTCCCATCTCCCTCAATAGCTCCATTCTTTTCCGGCTCCCATGAACTGACTGCGGTCAGCCACACATTTAAAGAACTTCCCTATTTATCTTTCCTTCCTCAGCTATTCTGGGCCCCTGGCTTCTCCAGCAGCCCCTCAATGATCTGTTGTGTTCCGTCTGGCTTCCGTTGTCCGCAGGCTTGCTGGCTGCTGAGGGTTCTATAGCAGGGGTATTTTTAGTCCTTCCATCACTTTTCCCTTCCTCCCTGTGGAGTTTCCTCCCCGCGGCCATTGCGCACTGTTTTATTCTCAGTCCCGCAGCCCTGCCCTGACCCAGACTGGCAGCGCCTGCTTAGAATGCCTGGCCTCTGCTTTGCCGGAGCCTGGTCGTGGAGTCATGAAGCCAAAAGGGCCCAAATGAGAATATTGAGTCCAGCCCACCCATTCTGCAGATGAGGACACTAAGTCCCAGAGAGGGGGAGTCATACAGCTTGTGAATAGTGGAGGCAGGCCTAGAAATGAGGTCTCACACATTTTCTTAACAGTTCTAGGACTTTTCACTTATTTATTAGGAAAATAGTACAGTCATACATAGAAGCATAAAGACATATTCACTCACCCATCTGTCCACTAAGGAATAAAAGATTAGCCCCTCATGCTACTGTCACATTGATATTTGTGACAGTATTAGGTCACATTTGGCAAGCATCAGATCCTGTATTTGGGTTCTGGGGGACAGGAGAGGGACCAGGAGAGAGTTCCCCGAGCCCAGTACTGATTTGCGGCTTATTCAGACAGAGAAGGGCCACATGCCCTGACTCAGCCTTAGCTTGGAGTTAGTGAATGTTTGAATCCTAGCTCTCCCTCCCCCATCCACCACCCCCACTGGGCAGCCTTGAGCATACCACCAAGCCTCCCTGTGCCTGGGGAGGTGGGATTGATAGGCCCTGCCTACATCAGCCCAAGGAACACACACGTGAGGTCCGTGCCAGTGCAAACATTAGAGTGTGCCATTGTGGAGGGGGTCATGTCCTATGTCCAGCTTCAGATGTTGGGTAGACCCGGGGGATCATCCAAACTCTGACCCCATGTTAGTTATCTATTGCTGTGTAACAGATGTCCTTAAAACTTAATGACTAGAAACAACAAGCTTTGATTATCCCTCAGTTTCTAGGGTCAAGAATTTGGATATGGCTTTGCTGGGTCCTCTGGTGCTGGGTCTTTTCCTGGTTGGAGGCAAGGACTTGGCCAGGGCTGTGGTCTCATCTCAAGGCTTGACTGGAGAAAGAGCTGCTTTTAAACTCACTCGCGTGGTTGTTAGCAGGTTAACAACCCTACTAGGGTCGGTCCTTCCCAAGCCCTTAGACTGAGGGCCTCACTGGCTATTCACCAGAGGCTGCCCTCAGCTCCTGGTCACCTGGGTCTCTCGTGGGATCTCTCTCACGCTGCCCACCATCTGCTGCCACCTGTCCACTTGCTTGTCTCTACCCAGCCTCCCTGGCTAGCTGGCCCTGACCCCTCACTTCATCCTCTCATGGCAGCTCACAACCCAGAGGCCAGCAGGTGTGAGCCAGAGAGAGAAGGTATGCTTGAAACAGAAGTCTCGGTCTTTTGTAAGCTACCCTCAGAAGTGATATGCAGTCACTTTCACTGCATTCTGTTCATTAGAAGTCAGTTACCAGGTCTAGCCCAGACTCACAGGGAAGGGGTGATGTAGGGCATGAGCATCAAGAGGCAAGGAGCCCTGGGTGCTATCCCCAAGGCTGCTTATCACAGGCCCTCCCGGCTGTGCCCTTGGGGCATGTCCCTTCTGATCCTCAGTTTCCTCGTGTGTAAAATGAGAGACAGCTTCCTCCCTCTGCGGCAAGAACAGAGGAGATGGAGAGGAAGAGCCTGGCCTGCTGCCCTGGTTGCTGTAGCACCTGGGCATGGGCGCTGCAGTGATTGTTATTCTCACAGAGCTTCTGCAAAGGGTGTGCCAGACCATTTGGGAACCAGGCCGCAAGGAACTCAGCTCACCTAGGGCAGGTTTGGGGGTTGGTTTTGGAGTCACTTCTGGGCTCCCAGTCACCTTGTGTGGTCTGGATCTCCACAGACGACCCCTGACACCCCAGCCTACATCCTGTGGACCCAGGAGGCAATACAAGGCTGGCTTGGGGTGGAGGGTGGGGCCAGCACTGAGGCAGGAGCTTCACCCTCCTGCATATCGGAGAGGAGAAGCTGGGTGTTCCAGAGGGTAGGTGGTGCCATGCCCTTCTGTGTTCTAGAAGACGGGCAGTGCCAAGGTACAGACTGGCTCAGGAACTGATTCTCCATGGGGTCATTCAGTTGGGGCCAGACTGGGCTAGTTTCGTCTTTGGTTTCTGAGATGATCTGGCAAGAAAAACCCCACCCCACATGGCTGAAGCCCTGGTAACCAACCAGGTGTGTGTTTTCATCCCATGCAGACAATTTCAGGTACACGTGTGACATCTGCGGGAAGAAGTACAAATACTACAGCTGTTTCCAAGAGCACCGAGACCTGCACGCAGTGGATGGTGAGTCAGGCCCCTCACTCCCTGGAGCCATGCCAAGAAACGCCCTTCCTCAGAGACACCAGCCTCCAGCCCTCCCCGCCTCCCTCCTCCCTCTTACCCAGAAAAAGGCCAGGCAGTAGCCAGAACCACGAGGGGGATGACCAGCCCTGGAGGATTCTGGGGGCGGGAACGTCACCCTCATACTCCACGTGACTTCTATTTAGGTTAACCCAAGTGAACTTGCCATTTTTATAGGTCAAAATTAGTCGAATATTGGAATTTCATATCAAGTCATTTTATAGTTTCGTATTGAGCATTTTTATGTTCTGATGAAATTAAACCGGTTTTAAAAAACGAATGATGGCCTTTTAGCATCTTAGATTAGACAATTAGAAATTAGAACAATACAGTTAACACATTTTTGAGTCTTAAAAATCCTAGAAAGAGGGTCTTAGACCATGGAAGGGCCTTACGGGTTCCCCGTCTAGCCCCACACCCTCAGCCCATCTCAAGGTGTGACAACCAGGCCCACCACCTGTTACCACTAGCCCGTCCGTTTTCTCACCTCCTCTTTCTCTCTCCTCCTGATCTCTTCCTCTTTTCTCCTGCCCTGGCCCCTTGAAGCCATGCGGGCAATCAGAAACAGATCCAGGCAAACTGTCTGCCTGCACCATGGGTGGGTGTCCATCCTAGTGAGGACAAGGGATTGAGGCCCAGGCTGTGTCCTGGTTGGGATGTATCCTTGTGTTGTCCTGGTTTTGGGGGGCTTCCACAGTGGCCAGGGCAGCCCACCTGGGCCCCAAGGCAAACCCATGGGGGTAGGGGCTGGGAGCGGCGGCAGAGGCTGCTCTGGGCAGGGACTAACAGGGCTCCTGTTTGCTTCTTTCCTTCTGCGGCTGCTGCCTCCCGCCCGGGCACAGTATTTAGTGTGGAAGGGGCCCCCGAGAACCGGGCAGGTAAGTCCTTGGGGCTGCTCATCACCTCCCCTGTCCCCGGCTGGGCTCCTGAGACCTGGGGGACCAGGTTGCTGAGGGCCATATGTTCTCCCACAGACCCTTTCGACCAAGGTGTCGTGGCCACTGACGAGGTGAAGGAGGAGCCCCCGGAGCCATTCCAGAAAATCGGGCCAAGTATGCGGGATTCCCTCTGGGGACAAGGGCTGGGTGGGGGCTGGCCAAGGGAGGCAGGGCTCAGTCTCACTGCTAGGGCAGGGGTAGCAGTGGGTGGCATCACTTAACAGCAGCAATGGTGCCCACCTGTCAGTTGGGCCAGTCAGTGTTAGGACTGGAGCTTTCGAGGAGCAGCAGGGCAGCACAGGGTCAAGGTCAGAGCAGTGAAGGCAGCCAGGATGGGACTGAGTCCTGGCGCTACTGCTTACAGGCTTGGTGTCCTCACGGTCTGTTAGCCATCCTGAACCTCAGCCTCCCCACCCGTCGAGTGAGGATGACATTTCCCCACAGGTTTGTTGGGGGATTAAATGAGATCCTGGATGTGAACCACTTGTTAGCACAGTGCCTGGTACATAGTAGGTGCTCAGAAAATAACACGTCATAGTCACCTGAAGGGGCCTCTCAGCGAATGAGCTATCCAGGGCAACCACAGGCAGATACTCTGTCTCTGTCCCAGGACACGCCCTGAGGGCAGGAGCCACACACATGTCTGGCCTGTTTTCGATAAACTTGTATTGAGTGTTGTGGGCACACAGCAGGGAGCAGGACACATGTAGTCCTGCCCTTGGGTAGTTCAGATGGGGCTTTGGGGGTGATGACAGCAGATCATTGAACAGTTCCAACACAGCTTGCAGGGAGTTGTGGGAGGCCTGAGGGAATGCTGGAAGCTTTCGGGTGGGGATGAGGGTAGGGGATGAGCCCCGGCATCCCATGTGAAGGCAGGAGAGCCCTGCTGATCCCAGAAATTGATGGCTTCAGGTCTTACAGAGCCTTGAATGCTAGCAGGCAGCATCCTCAGGTGAATGAGCCAGAGAGTTTACTAAGTGGAGAAGGGACTTGAACCGATTTGCATTTTAGGAAGCCTGATTTTGCTGCTGGGAGGAAGATGGATTGGGAGGGGCCGGGTGGCCAGCCTAGGGCAGGTGCTGGGGGACCACAAGTGAGTGACACTTGTCCTTTCCAGCTGTTCAGGAATTGCCATACCTGCTTTTATCTCTTTGTTTTCTGTACCTCACTTACTACCCAGCAAGAACAGACCTTTATGGTCTCTGCTTCCTTCCAATAAGGATCTAAAGCAGCTTGTAAAAATATACACAAAAACAGAACGAGCAGATGAGGATATCTGAGTGAAGGAAAATCAGAGGAGCTGAAACACTAAGTTGGATACGTTCCTCAGGCAGAACTTGATCCCAGCTCTTGGAAGGGGTTGGGTGTGTCCCCTCCCCCTTCCCCCAAATGCTTTTTCTTCCTCATCCCTTGTCCATGTGGTCATGGGATGATTCTTTGCTTTCTTCTTAACTCTTCTGAAAGCGTTCAGGAAACTGAAGATGAGATCATGTCTATAAAGTGGTTAGCACAGTGCTTGTCACATGCATAGTAAACACTCGATAAACAGGAGCATAAAAATCATCTTAAAGATGAAGAATATGGCCGGGCACGGTGGCTCACACCTGTAGTCCCAGCACTTTGGAAGGCCAAGATGGGCGGATCACCTGAGGTTGGGAGTTCAAGACCAGCCTGGCCAATATGGCAAAACCCCGTCGCTACTAAAATTAGCCAGGTGTGGTTATGCATGCCTGTAGCCCCAGCTACTTGGGATGCTGAGGCAGGAGAATCACTTGAACCCGGGAGGCAGAGGTTGCATTGAACCGAGATCACGCCACTGCACTCCAGCCTAGGTGACAGAGTGAGAGTCCGTCTCAAAAAAAAAAAAAAAAAAAACAACCATATGACAAAACCCTCAGCGCTCAAATACAGGAAGTTAGACCCTGCAGGGGAAACACAAAAGTGAATCAGGCATATTTGCAGCATTCAAAGAATTCAGGCTGGGCGCGGTGGCTCTCACCTGTAATCCCAGCACTTTGGAAGGCCAAGGCGGGTGAATCACAAGGTCAGGAGATGGAGACCATCCTGGCCAACATGGTGAAACCCCGTCTCTACTAAAATACAAAATATTAGCCGGGCATGGTGGTGAGCGCCTGTAGTTCCAGCTACTCAGGAGGCTGAGGCAGGAGAATCGCTTGAGCCCGGGAGGTAGATCTTGAGCCAAGATCGCACCACTGAACTCCAGCCTGGTGACAGAGCAAGACTCCATCTCAAAAAAGAATTCAAAAGAATTCATAGTCTGGTGGGAGAGACATTCATAGACAGATATAGGACAGGAACAGAGGATCTGTGACCTCCCCGTTCAGTATCTATGCAGGATCTGGCAGTGGTCCCAGTGTACTGTTGCTCTTCCAACCGTATCATTATCCTTAGGAAAATGGGCTTTGAAATCAGACAGGCCTGGGTTTGAAGGCTGTCATCACCAGCTTACTAGCTCCTTACCCCTTGTGAGCATCCCATAAGTTGGGAACAAGCACATCTCTGAATTTTTCAGTGCTGTTGGAGCACACACACATAGAATGTCTCGCTGAGCACCTGGCTCATATCCAAGGTGTAGTAAGTGAGACATGTTACTAAGAGTCAAGGGCAAGAGTTTTAGAGCCAACCCAAACAGGACTCCCAGCTCGACCCTTAATAGCTGCATGATGTCCTACCAGTTTTCTAATCTGTCTAATCCATAGTTTCTCTACCTCTAAATGGGCTGATGACAATAAAACTCACCTTTCAGGATTGTCTTGGGGCTTAGATGAGATTATAATTGTAAAAGAATTAGCGTAGTCCTTACACATGCATGCAAAGCATTAAATAAGTGGTACCTGTTAATTACCCAGGAAGATGCAGAACAAGATGAAGCATGTTCTCTGTATCTGTAACTAAGTCTGACGGACAGCCAGTGCAAGGACCTGGGAGGAATTACCACAAATTATTAGGAGTGTAGAATTGCATTGAGAATATCAGACTGGGTCTGGCTGCCAGCGTACTCCCAGCTGGACTGAATGGAGCTGAGATTGCTGGCGTGGTGTGAGACCATCCCTTGCTGCCACTCAGGAGCTGCCTGTGAGACAAAAATGTTGCTTCTTCAGCTCCTGCTACGTATAAGCAGGCCAATGCCACAGAACGCTAAAAATGATTAGCCAGTAGAGGCACCACGTATTCTGAAGGGACTGATTGCCCGAGTAAAGCTCTGTAGTCAGAGGAAGAAGAAACACCCCGGCAGGAGTGAGTGCTGGGAAGTACACCTTTCACATCAGCATCAGCTGAGCACATTAGAGAATTAGGTACTTAGGTTGGAAGAAGCCCAGGCAATGACAGAGCAGAGAATCCTGCTAGAAAAGGGAGAGTTGGTCCAAGAAGCCTTGTGGGTTAACTTGCTCTTCATCTGCAGATCCAAGAATTACTTCCATGATAATGGGCAGAGGGAGAATCAAGGAAAACTCATTTGTGTGGTCTGTTGAAACAGAGTAAGTCTGGAGTCACGTGTGGGTTACTTGATTTTTATGCCTGAATAAGGAAGAGTCACTTGAATAGTTAAAAAAAAAAAAAAATGAGAGAACTATGTAAATTCCATATAACAAGAAAAAGAGAATTTAAGAGACTCGGAGAAGAGCACACCTCTGAAAATGATCTACCACAAAATCTAGAAGACCATTCTGTTTGACAACCTCCATCTCTTATAAGAAAATGTGACCTGTCTTACAAGTCTACTTAGGCTGCCACAACAAAATATTGTGGACTGGGTGGTCTGAACAATTTATCTCTTACAGTTCTGGAAGCTGGAAAGCCTGAGATCAAGGTGCCAGCATGGCAGGCTTCTGTTGAGGGCTCTCCTCCTGGCTTGCAGGTGGCCACCATATATCTGGACATGATGGTGAAAGAGAGAGAGAGCAAGCTTTCTGGCTTGTCTTCTAATAAGGGCACTAATCCCATGATGAGGACCCTACCCTTATGACCTCATCTAACCCTGCTTACCTCCCAAAGGCCCCATCTCTACATGCCATCATATTAGGAGTTAGAGTTTCAACGTATGAATTTGAGGATGAGGGCACAGTTCGGTCCATAGCATGACCCCTGTGAAAAACGAGCCAGAGTTGTATGGTGAAAAAGCAACAGAATAAGAAGGCAAAGAGAGAGTAGTAAGACGAGGAAGGATTTCAGGAAAGCAGAAAATGTAATAACAGAATTAAAAACTACATTCTATGAAGTAAAGAACCGAGTTTATCTGCAAAATTGGAATTAGTGATGTGAAGGATGAACTTGAACAGATGAAGATAATGAGAGGATGAGAGGAAAATATGATGAACAGGGAGCCAGTTTCAGATAATTGATATTATAGTACCAGTGTCCAGAAACAGTGCTCCTAAGATCTAATAGAAGAAAAATTTGCTCAGCTAAAGGAAGACCTGTATATGCAGATTTAATAGGCTTATCATGCGTCAGATAGATTCGGTAGAAAGAGACCTGAACCTACGTAGATCTCAGTGACTTTTTAAAACTATAAAGGAAAAAAAAAAACCTATATAAGCATTCAGGCATAAAAAAGCAAGTTACCTATACATGAATTCAAGGTGGACTTGCCTTAGACATCTCTGCAATACTAAATCTTAGAAGATAATGGATCAGATTTGAAGGGAAAAGGTTGTAATCTAAGAATTTTATATCTAGACAAACTGGTTTGTGTGTAAAGAGAAAAGCAAGGGCTTAAAAACATACTTTTTTTTCTATGTACCCATCTTCACAAAATTATTTGAAGATATACTCTGATGAACTAAGTCGTAGAATACATTTAAAGACTCAATTGTGAGAAATTAATAGTATAAGAGGAACTGTGAGTAGTAAAACAAGATAAACTAGAAGTTAGTTTAAAATGTTCCAAATCCGATTATAAAATTGCAGAAGGCACATTATTCTAAAATATTTAAAATGAGGGTTTTTTTTTTTTTAAAGGAAGGAGGAATTGGTGAGCGCTACAGTAAAGTAGGTTAAGCCTTCCTGTTCATAGTGTGACTCCAGACCAGCAAATCAGCATTCCTGGAAGCTTATTAGAAATGTATATTCTTAGGCCCTACTCCAGACCTACAGGATCAAAATTTCTGGGGTGGAACCCAGCAATCTATGTTGTAACAGTCTTTCTAGATGATTCTTTGATGTGCTAAAGTTTGAGAAACACTGGGTTAAACTACCTTTCTCAATGGTGACAGACTGGAAAATGCCATTTGCCACTTGACTATTAACAATTAGAGAAATACATCTTATGTACTAATTATCTAAAACAATAGACAATATTGGAAAATAATGGAATATCGGAGAATAATGGAAAAATAAAGAGTTCATATATAAAACAACTGGGAATTAAGGCAGCAATCAGAAAGGGTGGAGCATGATTGTAAAACCAAATCAATTATAGCAATAAAAGCAAATGGCATAATCTCCTTTATTAGAAGGCAAAGCTTGTCAGGTTGATTTAAAATAATCCAATTGTTAATGGTTTATTAGAGACATTAGAGACAAGGTTAATTCCTTATCTTTACTCTGCACTTGAGCTTCTCTTTCCTACTTCCAGACTAGATTAAATTCCCTATCATGGGTTTTTATAGCACTGCATATGTCTCCTTGAGAGCACTTACTGTGGATGGAGTTTTAAATTTGAGTGACTCTTTGATTTTTTTTTATCTCCTTTTGTTAGACTGTAAACTCCTTGAAGGCAGGAACTTTGCCTGTTTTGCTTAGCATTTTGTGCCAGCACTTAGCACAGTACCTGTTTAACGAATGACAGTACGAGAAAATGTTGGGACATGTCTTTACGTACATGTAAACAAATAGAAATCAGGATCTGACAAATTAATTATCAAATTATAAATTTATCACACAAACTAATAAAATGGAATAATTAAATGTTACAGCATGAGTTCTTAAATTTTCCCATGCATCAGAATTTTCTGGAGGGCTTGTTAAAACACAGATTGCTGGACCCAGCACCTATAACTTTTTTTTTTTCAGTAGGTCTTAGGTGATTCCTAAGAATTTGCATTTCTAACAGGTTCCCAGGTGATACTGATGTTGCTGGTCCAGGGACCGCACTTTGAGAAGCACTGTGTTGGAAAATAGTTTTATGTTACTAAATACAGTTCACAGTGAAGATTTTGATCCCATGAACCTTTAGGTATCAAACAACATTGTTTCCAAATATACAAAATAAATTTAGAAATACAGTGAAGTAGAAAGATTTATCACAATATTTAGTCCTTGACAGAGCAAGTAGACAAATAAGGTTGTATAGAATTTAAATAATATATTTAATACAGTTGATCTAATAACTGTGAATCCTGCAAAGAGCAAATAACTGTTTCCAGTGTTTATGAATCAGTTACAAAAAGTATTTAACTACTAAAAATTCTATAGCGGGAGAGAAAAACCATAAACAGACTAATAGACCAATTAAGAAAAAATTAATTTTAACACGTATAACAAAATGTTGATATCCTTAATCTACAAAGAGTTTAGTGATTTCATAAATGTCAATATACCTGTAGAAATGCTGGCTGTAAACACAAAAGGAAACTCACAAAAGGAAAACAATAGTTAATTAAACATGAAAAATAATCAATTTCCTTAGAAATCAAAGAAATGGAAAATAAAATCAGCAGTGTAATATAGTTCTTCTTATCAGATAGACAGAATTTAAGAAGATGATAATACTTAATGCTGGCTGTAGTGTGCATAAACGGTCATTTTCACACCTTTCTGATTGGGATGATGGTGCTATGGTTATCAAAGGTCTTAAAAATACATACCCTTTCCCTCTCTTGAATATTTCCCCAGGAAATAATGTGCAAAGATTATATGGAATAGCCTTTGTTTTGTGATAATGTGTAAAATTAATGGGTAAATGTGGAAAATTTTCTATAAAAACATGAGTCACAACATTTTTTTTTAAATAGGGAAAAAATTTTGAAACAATCGCAATGTTCCTTGGTATAGAGGACTGGCTCAGCAAATTCCAAAGTCCAGGGGGAACCATGCAGCCAATAAATGCAGTAGAGATCAATATTTATTGATTGGGCAAGATGTCCACAAAGTAATGTCGATTGAATACACCAGATTACAAAGAGGATATTGATCAGGACTGGCTAATTCAGGGCTCACAGGAGCCAGACAGGTGGTATCAGTGAGAGAAGCACACCCCAGATGAGACAGAATGAAGAGTGGGGACCAGGGCACCCTCCCCCAAGGGGGTAGATGCTGCTCTTTGGGGGTTACAGATGATTGAAATTTCTCTTTAGTTTTTATTTTGTATTTGTATTTATCAGTATTTTATAATTTTCCCCCAGTGAACAATATTACATCAGACATTTTTAAGAAGAAAGAAGTTAGGCAGTGCCAAAAGAGAGGTAAAGATAAAAGTCGGGTGGGACTTGAGAGGAAGAAGTGACCCCTGCTGCCAGTGGGTGGGGGGTGCTTGGGGGTAGGGAAGGTTCTGGAGATGAGGGGACCCTGGGTGTGGCCACTGCAGAGGGCAGGGCTTGTAGAGGGGCTGATGAAGAGGTTGGTGTTGGAGGTCAGCACACTTCTTGAGCACCGGGGCTGGGGTGGAGCAATGTGCCAGGTACTGTTCTAAGCACTTGCCATCTAAATTTAATCCTCACAGCAATCCTACAAGGTGGTCCTATTATGACCTCTGTTTTATAGATACGAAAACTGAGGCACAGAGAGGTTAAGAGACTTGCCCGAGGTTACCCAGCTCGAAATGTCTGAGCTGGGACTGGAATAGGGGTCTTCTAACTCCAGAGTCAGAATTGATTCCAGTTGATGGTCCCAGAATGGGGAGGAGTTTTTTGGGGGGTGGGAGCACGCTGATGTTTCTTGGTGGGGGCCAGTTGCCCATTCTTACACCTTCATTTCCTTCCTGGACAGAAACTGGCAATTACACCTGTGAATTCTGCGGGAAACAGTACAAGTACTACACTCCCTACCAGGAGCATGTGGCCTTACACGCCCCCATCAGTGAGTACCTCCTCCCGGTGGGGATGGGGATTGGGGGGCTGGGGACAGGGTGGGCCAACCGTTGGCCAGGCCTCTGGAATTTGGCTAGGCAATGGTGAAAGCAAGGTGAGCTCAGTTCTGGGTCAGTCTTTAGGTGTTAAGTCTGACCTAGGGCCACCTGTCTACAGTGGCTGGCATAGCTGAGAAGTCCCCCTCTTAAGCCAGAGCAGCGTCTGAGCCCTCCCTCAGTGGACTCAGAGTCCTGTGCCCACGTGATTGGGGTGAGGAGGGTGGACATCACTTCTCCAAGTCCTGCTGTGGCCCTCTTCTAGGTGCCCCCACATCACGAGGTTTATGAATCTTCATTCCCAAAGCCAGTGCCCCGTGATACAGCTTCAGTCTGAACAGATGCAGGATGGAGCCCAGGCTAGGGGCATGGTTAACTGGACAGGAAAGCTCCCTCTTGGCCTTGATGGTGGGAAGCTAAGGAGGTGGCAGGAACCCTGAGCTGGGAGTCAAGCCCTGGCTGTTAATCCCAGCTGAGTCCCAGGCCTGCTTGTGACGCGGGGCAGGCCCCATCCCGACCCTGGACCACTATCTCCCACTCTGACCAGGAAAGGAAAGAGCTCTAAGGGCCCTTCCCACAGGGACATCCTGGCCTTCTATCCTCCTGGTGCCCATGAGCCTACCTTGCTGATTTCCCACCTCCTTTTCTGGATATTAGAGGGGTTACCATCCTTGGATCCCCGAGTGTATGAGCTAGGGGGCCCATCAGCCTCCCTTCCCCTTCATGTACAGGTGTGGAAACCAAAGTCTGATGGGGGCGGGGCTTGTGCAGTCTCAGGGCAGAAGGGCTGGATGTTTAGCAACGTTTTGGGGAGTGTTACTGGTTTTGTTTCTCACAGCAGAGCTGTGGGGATACCACTCCCCATTCTGTGGATGGGAAGACTTAGGTCCAAACAGAGAAGGAGGGTTTACAGAAGGTCACTGGGGGCTGAAGCCCCTTATAGTCTGGGAAGGCCCGAGTCCTTCGTGAAGCCCTGCTGTTGGCATACCAAGGGTATTGGATAGGGAGGGAGAAGTATTCAGAGCCTGGAGGGTGGTGCAGGTAGCTTCCCCAGGAATTCCTCCCCTCTGGGCAGAGTGGCAGGGGCTGAGGGGTCTCCCCATGGGCGAGAACTCCAGTCCCGAAGTCGAGCACTGGGCTGAGATTCTCATCCTTGCTTGCCCCTCACTGCTCTGTGACCTTGTGCCTGTTGCTCTCCTTCTGTGGGCTCCAGTTTCCCATCTGTGAGAGCTCTTTCAGGTCTTTTGAGCCCAGGATCTGGATTATAGACATCTCTGACATGAGGTACCTGCTATGGCCCCACTAGAAGAATTCATTCCACCTCCCAGCGTGGGCTGTATGGGTCTTTCATTACCCACCGTAGAGCCAGATCGTGTGTGGGGAGAGAGGATGCAGGATTCCACTGGGTAGGCACCGACTGTCCAGTTGACCCACTTGTGGTGCTGATGCCCAGACAGCAGGACTATGGTCGGGCTTGAACACCATGGCCTGCGCCCCTCTGGGGATCCAGCTTTCCATAAGCAGGTACAGGGCAGCCATGTCTGTGTTCTCCAGTGAAGCAGCAACTGCCCGGCTGCCTGGTGCCCAGACTGGATGCTACCCAGAATGCACTTTCAGTGAGGTGTTAGCTACAAGGGCAGACTATAACCTTGGGTTCAGCCTTTGGAGACTATCTTCAGTGCTTCCTGGGGCAAGTTGAGTAAGGCCATGGAGGTAGTAAGATGGGGAACTTGGCTTTGAATTCCAGCAGGCAAGCTCTAGGCCCATACTCAACCATGAAGCTATCCTACATCCCATGTCAGATGGTACAGCAGAAGGGGGTGTGTCTCTTGCACCACCCTGACAGCCTGGTGCATCTCTCCTGAAGGGCTGTCTACTTTTCTTTCTCTCTTCCTCATTTTCTTTTGCTTTCTGTTATGAACTCTCTTTCTTTCTGTATCTGCTTGTTGACTGAATCTCTCTGTTACCTACTGAAGTCTGGGAACTCAGGGGTCATCTGTGTTTAAAATATGGCATGAGAGGTTTAGCCTGGATTCAACAGAGAATTATTTATCCAAGGCTGACCAAGAGATAGCTCCTGCAGTGGCCTCTGTCTGGTTCTAGAGATTTGTGTGCCAGTGGACTCCTTGTGGAGGCAGAGGTGGATTTGAGGGCTTCATCAGGTAGGTTTCCAGGGCTAGGACTTGATTCCCTGGGTCTAGTGAGTGTCCCTATAAGGACATAGGCTCACTGTAGAAGAATTTCTTAGAATTAGTGTCGTAGAATCTGTATTCTTTTATGTCTGACTTCTTTTGCTCAGCAGAATGTTTTTAAGATTCATATTTTAACATATCGTATGTATCAGTTGTTCATGCTTTCTTACTTCTGAGCAATGTTCTATTGTATGAAAATACCATTTGTTAGCCATTTACCAGTTAATTTGGGTTGTTTCCAACTTCAGGCTATTACAAATAAAGCTGCTATGAAAATGCTTATATGAGGATTTTGTGGGCGTATGTGTTCATTTCTTTGGATAAATACCCAAGGAGTAGAATTACTGGGTCATGGGGAATAGTATGTTTAACTTTTTAATAAGTGACAAACTATTTTCCAAAATGACCATAGCATCTTTCACTGCTACCAGCTGTGCCTGGGAGTTCCACTTGCTCCATGTTCTTGCCAACATTTGATGGCATTGGTCTGTTTAATTCCAGCTACTCTAGTGAGGGGATAGTGGAATCTCACTGTGGTGTTGATTTGTATTTTTCTGATGACTAATGATGTTGAACATCTTTATATTTGCTTATTGGCCACTTGCATATTTTACTTTGGAAATTGTCTGTTTAAGTCTTCTGCCCATTTTTTTGGTTGGGCTATTTGTCTTTTTATTATTAAGTTGTAGGCGTTCTTTATATATTCCGGTAGGCCTGGGTTCTTTGTCAGATATATGTATTATGGATTTTTCTCCTAGTCTCCGGCATGCCATTTGATTTTCATACAGCATCATTTGATGAACAGATGTCTTTCATTTTGATGAAGTCCAGGTTGTCATTTTTTTCTGTAGTTAGTGCTTTCTGGGTTCTACCTCAAGGATATCCTTGCCTACCTCGAAATGGTAAAGATATCCTCTTTTATTATCTTTTAGAAGCCTTATAATTTTAGCTTTTTCATTTATGCCTGTGATATATTTCAAGTTAATTTTTCAAATGATGTGTGGTATGAGTTGAGATTAATTTTATTCCATACAGATACCTGGTTATTGCAACACCGTGTGTTGAATGGATTATGTTTTCATATTCCTTTGCACTGGTACTTTTGTGGAAAGTTATTTGAATGTATAAGTGTAAGTATTTTTCTCTTCTGTTGGTCTGTTTATCTTTATGCCTATTCCACATTATCTTACTTACTGAAAGCTTTCTAGTAAGTCTCAAATCAGCTACTCTTAATTTTTCAACGTTGTTATTTTTTAAGACTATTTGGCTATTCTAGGAACTTTATTCTTCCATATTCATGTTAGAGTCTTCTCTAATTTCTACCAAAAAAATGCAACTTGGAGTTTGTTTGGGATTATATTGAATCTATAGATCGATTTGGGGAGAACCATCATTACAATAATATTGAGTCTCCCAATCCATGAACATGGTATATTTCCCCAAGTATTTAGGGCTTGTTTAGTTTCTCTCAGCAGCAGTTTGTACTTTTCAGAGAAGTCTTGCACATATTTCATTCCGTATCTCCAAGTGTTTTATGGTTTGTGACACTACTGTGACTTTTAAATTTAATTTTCCAATTGTCTGTTGCTATTGCATATTAAAAAATCAATCTTTATGTATTGAATTTGTATATTGCAAATTTGCTAAATTTACTTATTAGTTCTAATAGATTTTTTGTAGATTTCTTAGGATTTTCTTTTACATATTGATGTCGTCCACAAATAAAGACAGCTTTATTTCTTTCCTTCCAATCTGTATTCTTTTTATTTTTTTTCTTCCTCACTGTTCTGATTAGGTCACTCCAGTACAATGTTGAATAGAAGAAATCAGTGAATATTTTTGCCATGTTCCCAATCACAGAATTCAGTTTTTCATTGTTAAGCATTGTGTTAGCTAAAGTAGGTTTTTATAGATGCCCTTTATCAGTTGATCTAGTTACCTCTGGTTTATAGTTTATTAAAAGTTTTTCTTATAAATTGATGTTGCATGTTTTTTTCCTCCATCTTTTGAGGTGATTCTATGGATTCTTATATTCTCTTTTGTTAGTATTGGTGAATTACATAGACTTAAAAAAATTCACCATTCCTATACTTTATTAAAACACATTAAGCATATCAGAAAGTCAAACTGTAAAATGAACTGAAGAAAGTTATAACCTGGGGATGATTATTCTTTGCCAGATAAAATGACTTCCTTCTTTGAAGCTTCTGGGTTTTTTTTAATAGGATATATTTAAGGTGTATAACTTGATTATTTCATATGTATACATTGTGGAATAACCCCACAATCAAGTTCTTGCATAGGCATCTAAATTACTTAAAGATCCAAGGTTAGTTTATACAGTAATGTGTTTTCAGAAACATGTTTTCCTCTCACTTCTAGCTAAAATTCCTCAGGTTTTTACTTGCTTTTGATATCATTCCCAAAACTGTCTCCTCATGGGCAGGGAACTACAGTCCTAGGATTAGCAGAATGCCCCATATTTAATTAGTGGTGTGTTAACGAAGGTCATAATTAAGAAAATGAATATTTCTGGTGAAGTTTTTAAAAAAATGTTGATTGAAGTACATTGTCATACAATAAAGTGCCTGTTATTTAAAGTGTACAGTTTGAGAAGTTTGGACCTATGCATGCACCCATGAAATGGTCACCACAATCTAATTAACATACCCATCACCCCCAACCGTTTTCTCATGCCCTTTTATAATTTGCTTACCACTTCCCCATCCCGAGGCAAACACTAATCTGCTTCCTATTACTGTAAATTAGTTTGCATTTCCTAGAATTTTACATATATGGAATCTTGCAGTATCTAAGTATGTATTTTTGAGGGGAGAGGTCTGGCTTCTTTCACTCTGCATAATTATTTTGAGATTCATCTATGCTTACATGTATCGGTAGTTCATTCTCTTTTAATTGATGATGAGTAGTATTCCATTTCCAGATACACATGCTACAATCAGTTTGTTCACTTACGGGTGGATATTTAGAGTATTTCTGTTTAGAGTTCTGGAGCTAATATAAATAAGGCAGTTATGAACATTTGTGTACAAGCCTTTGTAAGGACAAATGATTTATTTCTCTTGGGTAAATACCTAAGAATGGAATGGCTGGATCATATGATAGATGGTTGTTTAACTTTTAACAACATCCAAATTGTTTTCCAAAGTAGTTGTGCCATTTTACTTTCCAACCAGCAGTACAATTTTCTTTTCTTGTAATGTTCTTGTCTCGTTGAGTATCAGAGTAATGCTGGCCTCATAGAATTGGGAAGAGTACTCCCTCCTCTTCAATTTTCTGAAGAGTTTATATAGAATTGGTATTATTTTACATACGTATTCTATACAATTCAGCAGTTAAACCATCAAGCCTGAAATTTTCTTTGCAGGAAGGATTATTTAGAAACATATTCCATTTCCAAATATTTGGGAATTATCCAGATTTTTTGTTGTTATTGACTTCTAACTTAATTCCATTGTGGTCAGAGAACATATTCTGCATTTTCCAATCTTCAAAATTTATTGAGATAAGTTTTATGACCTACCTTATGGTCTCTTCTGCTGTGTGTTTCATGTCCACTTGACCAAAAAAAAAAAAAAAAAAAGATGTATCTCGTAGTGTCAGTTAGGCTAAGTTGGTTGATAATGTTGTTCACATCTCTATACTCTTTCCCAATTTTTTTTAAATTAGTTTGTCTTACCAAGTTCTGACAGAGAAGCATCAAAATTCTCAACTCCAATGGTGGATTTGTCTGTTTCCCCTTTTAGGTTTGTCAGTCTTCAATTTATGTAATTTGAACCTTTGTTATTAGGTACACACAGTTAGCATCATTATGCCTTGATGAATTGACCCTTTATAAAGTAGTGCAATGCCATTCTATATCTCTGGTAATGCCTGTTGTCCTGAAATTTCCTTTGTCGGTTGCTGTAAGCCATGACAGCTTTCTTAGGGTTAGTATTTGCGTATCTCTAGATTTAGTATATCTCTTTTCATCATTTTCTTTTAATCTACCTTTATCTTTGTATTTGAAGTATGTGTATATAGTTGGTTCTTATGCCTTTCTTTATCCAGCCTGGTAATCCCTGCCTTTTAATTGAAATGTTTAATTCATTTACATTTAATATACTATATTAATATGGTTAGATTTAAGTTTACTATCTTGTATTTTTTCTATTTGTCCCATTTGTTCTTGTTCATTTTTTTCTTATTTTCGTGCCTTCTTTAGTATTAATCAAGTATTTTTTTTAAAATGCCTCTTAGCTTTCTAGCCATAACTCTTTTTCTTTAGTGGTTTCTCTATGATTTATAATATACATATTTAATATGTTACAGAGCACCATGAATTTATGTCATAACACATTACATATGATATAAAAGCCTTACAGTGGTATACTTCCCATTTACTGCCCTCTTGTTTTTTGTGCTATTTTTATCATACATTTATGCCTACATGTGTTATAAACTTAACAATTACTCTTTTAGCTTTAATAGTAATTTGTTAAAGTAACTGAGAAATTAGAAAATGCCTTTTATATTTACTTACATATTTTCCATTTCCTTTGCTTTTCTTTCCTTTGTGTACATCTGAATTCCATCTATTATCATTTTATTTAATTCTTGAAGAACTTTAACATTTCTTATATTGTAGGTCTATTGGTGAAAGATTCTCTCAACTGAAGATGTTTTTATTTCACATCTTTTTTTGAAGTTTTTTCTGGATATAGAATTCTAGACTGATAATTTTTTTATGTTTAAAAATATCATTCCTTTGTCTTCTAGCTTAAGCTGTTTCTGATGAAAAGTCAGAGATCATTCTGATTGTTATTCATCTATATTTAGTGTATCTTTTTTCTCTGGATGCTTTTAAGTATTTCTGGGGTTACTAATTTTTAGCAGTTTCATTATTTGTGTTTATCCTGTTTGAGATTCATTGAGCTTCTTCGATCATGAATGTACATTTTTCACCAAATTTGGAACATTCTCAGCCAGTATTTCTTCAAATATTTTTCTTTCCTAATCTCTCTTTTCTCTCTTGTTGAGACTTTAATTACATAGATGTTTGATAATCAATAATGTTTACAGATCAACTGAAGCTCTGTTCATTTTTTCAGCCTTGTTTTCCCTCTGTGCTTCAGTTTGAATAGATTCTATTGCCCCATCTTCAAGTTCACTGATCTTCTCTTCTGTGGTGTCTAACCTGCTTTATTAGAAAAATCTATTAAGTGAACTTTTTATTTCAGCTATCATATTTTTCATCTAAGTTTCATTTGGCTTCTTTTTATAATTTTTATTTCTCTTCATTATTTTTCATCTTCCCTGTCATTTCTGTATGTTTCTGTTAACTGGTTTTTCTCTTGATTACTGGTCACATTTTCCTACGTTGCCTGGAAAATAATTGTTTCTTCCATGCTGCATCCTGGAAATGCTGTGTTGTTGACTTGATTTTGTCTTCCTTTGAAAAGAGTTTTGTTCTGGTGGTTAATTACAAATCAACTCAATACTTCAAAAGCTGGTTTTTAAGCTGTGTTAGGGCAGGTCTAGAATAGTTCTTATTCTGGGGTTAGAGCAGCTCTTCTAAGGCGTGGCCTTTCTGGCTGTTTCTTAGCTGAATGCCTGAAGCATTGAGCAAGGTCTCTCCTCTCTGGCAGGGGGGAACTCCAAAATATCTCCTACTCTTGTGTGACTTTTGAATCTTCACTTACTTAATCAGCCCCCCACTCCCACCCCTATTAGCTCTTTTTTGCTAGGCTTTGCAGAGACTCACTCTGCACAAATACAGTTTGGTACTCAGCCAGATTTCAAGGGGGCCCATCTGCACATTTCTGGAGTTCTTTTTTGTTGCACAATTCTCTCTTCTTTGTTAATTTGCCGTGCAAATTCTAGCCACCTCAAAAGCCCTGAACTCAGATCACTGTCTCCTTCGTTCACTGAGATGTTTGGGCTCCACCTTTCTCTGCCCTGGTCCAGAGGAGCTCCCTAGGCAGAGAGCTAGAGTGACCATGGGGCTCACATCATATTTTCTGTCCTGAATCACAGTTCTGCACCACCTTTGTCCAACTTTATAGTTGAATATGGCAGGAGGCTAGGCTTGTTGCAGTTACTCCATCATGGCCAGAAGTGTGAGTTCTCCAGTTCTCTTTCTAAGATGAAGATCCACAAGGAGGGGTTCCCTGGTTGACTCCTCTTGAGTCTCATCTCCCATTCATCTCCACCTCCAGCCTTTGAGCACATGATTCCATTCGCCTCCAATGCAGTTTCATCCTCCTGTACCTCGTGGAAGTTTCAGGGAAACCCCCTGGTCTCTCCATCCCTTGATTGTGTGGTTGCTTTTCTTGAATCCTTGCATTCTCTAAATTATTTTGCTCCTTGCATTCTCTAAATTTTTTTGGCCCAGTTAAATGTTCAGCTTTCTGGAAAGGAGACCACAGTGCTCTGTTATTTTTTAGATACCTCTTGTGTGTAGATATCGCATGTGTGTTTCCTACAGGGGAAGTCAGCCAGTCTGTCTGAGACTCTTTCATTCTTTCTCAGGAAGAGCTCAGGTAGGAATTCCAGCATGACAGTGTTCCCTGTGAGGTCAACAGAGGGAGCACACTGTTAAGTAGAATGAGTCAGGAGCCTGGGACATTGATCCTGGCCCAGCCCAACCCACCCTGTGACCCAGAATTGACAGCCATACCTCTCTGAGCCTTAGTAGCCCCATCTGCCTCATACCCTTGGGACCACTGGGAGGATAACATGTCAGATAGCTTCATGGCCCCATTATGTGCCCTCATTGGGATCCCATCTTCGATGTGCTCTTCTTTGGCAGTTCTGACTTTAAATTTTCTGGCCGCTCATGCATTGATACACGGATTCTACAATGTCTCTTGAGCACTGTGTATCAGGGAACATGCCAGACACCCTGTGCATGGCGGGCAAGGCTGGCAGATTTCCTGCTCTCTTGGAGCATACACGCTAATGGGGAGAGAGCCATTGATCACAGGTCATACTGTGTGTCATTATTGATGGTGATCGGTCCTTGGAAGGGAAGACAGGAGGGGACTGACAAATAAATGGTCCCAGGTGGGGAGGTTTCGGGAGGCAGACTCCCTAAGGAAGAGATCTTTAAGTATAGTATGTAGGACCAACAGTCAAAAGTTGGAGGGAAGAATGTTCGAGGCAGAGGGAATAGCGTGCACAAAGGCTATGAGCTTGAAAGAGAAAGGATATTGTAGGATATGAGAAGGCAAGGAGCTCAGTGACCTGCGAGGAAGCTGGAGAGGGGAGCGGGTCTCAAGCAGGGTGGTCGGAGCACACAGGTGATACCTTCAGGCCTATGATACTATGTGCTTTATGCGTATTCCTGAGCTCCCTGCCACAGGGAAAAAAGGGGGCTCTCTCCCTCAGAATGCCAGGATCTTTACAGCAGGAATTGTAGACTCTGTAGCGGGCTGATCCAGAGGGGCTCCTAGAGTCATTCTGCAGGGATGGAGCCTGAGGTCTCAAAGGGAAAGCAGCTCGATTAGGCTGTTGCTCAGAAACTCTGTTCCTGTGTGGGTCACTGCCATGGAGAGCGGAGGAGTGCACGGCCTTGTGCCAAAGACATCCTTGCACAGCCGGCAGACTCGAGCCCTGTCTCATCTCAGCAGTAACTTTGTGTGTTGCCATCCACAAACTTATTATGTCTGTGGCCAGAATAAGCCTTTGGGCCTTGGAGTTTTTTTAATCTCTGAAAAATACCAGTAATAGCTGCTTACATTTGAAGAGCAGTTTATCATTCAGGATGCTTCTGAGACTTTCTTGGATTCCCACAAAGTCCCTGTGAGGCTGGTTATGCAGAGAGGGTCATCCCAGTGTTGGTGGAGTCAAGGGGGGAAAACAAAGGCCGAGACAGGGGAGGTGTCGTCTCCAAGATTGCGGAGGCCGAGGGTTACAGAGCTGGGCTTCAGAGGTGGATTTGCCTCACTCCAGACTCAAGGCTGGTTCCATTACAGTGAATCACCAGCTGTGGTCCCCAAACTCCACCTTGCACCGGAAGCCAGCAGAGATATTAGAAATGGACTCCCGGTGCCTATTGCAACATTGAATGTGTCGGTTCATTCTGTGGCAAAAAAAAAAAAAAAAAATTGGAAACTATGAGACAAGCAGTCCCCTGGTGGGACTCAAGGGCCTCTGAGGGCCTCGGCTCAGAAAGAGGGATGGAGAGTGGGAGAGAAGGTGTACAAGTGTCCTTTGCCACCCAGACCGACCTGTCAGTTCCTGATTCAGAAAGAGAGAGTCCTGAGAGTGGCAGCTCAGGTCACAAGGGACAAAAGTGTTTTCTGCGGACTGAGGCCTTGGGATTTGTTTCTGGGCTGGAGTGGGCAGATGAGGGCTTGTTTAAGTGAGGCATGACTAAAGAGCTCCCCTGCTCCCGGCATCTGGCCACCACTGTAGGCGAGGAGTGGGTGACCCTCCACGGGAGAGAACAGACAGCCCCAGTCCTCACAGCTCACCCCACGCACCAGCATGGTAAATGAAGGACCATGGAGTGGCTTTTTCTTTTTGCCACTCAGTTCCTCTGTGACCTTGGGCAAGGCCCTGCATCCTGCTTCTTTGGGCCTGAGCTTCGCCATCTGTGCCAGGAATGAGCAGAGGTGGTGGGCCAGGGGGTCCTTTCATTTGAGCTCTGCAAACAGTGCTCAGGACGGACGCTGTCCCAGGAGCAGGGAGATAATGGGGCCTGCCTCCACCTGCCTGCGCCAGGGGGGGCAAGAGCCAGGTCCTTCTCTAGGCAGGTCAGGGCTGTGGCCAGGCACTGAGTCAAGACAGTACCCTCGGGTGTTACTAATTCCTGGGGGTTCTATGAGCCTCTGGTCAGTACCAAAGGGCCCCCCCTTCCTCTTGCTGCCTAGCGCCCTTCCTGCCCCTCAGGGAGAGTTGTGGATTTTGCATGATCTCTGAAGGAGAAGACCACTGCCCCCTCCTCTTTCATTTTTATGGTGGAAGTGTGGCCAGGTTCAGGGGTTGGCCACCACTGCTAAGGGTTCAGGGGAGGGTGAATGAGGCCGACTGATGCTCTCCCAAGACCACCAGAGGTGGAAACCGCTTGAGAGTCAGCCCCTGGTTCTCAGTGACTCCAGCTTCTACAGAATTTTCAGGTGAGGGAGACAGGGGGCCTGGGTAATGGTGATGCAGGGTTCCCCAGATAGCGTCGGGGAACTGCTACACTTATTTCAATTAAAGCGTCAGGCGTTGGGTCGAGCAGCATCCCCTGAGAGCAACAGTTCCCACTCAGTGCCTACAAGGTGCCACAGAGCCCCTTGCCCTAAAACCTTGGAGGCACCATCAGGCCCCTCTGCCTTGCCCCAGCCCCGGCACATCCCTGCCTGTCTGCTTCCTATTGTAACTTCCAAGCCAGCCTTCCTTTAATGGAAAGGGAGCTTAGAAACCAACATTCCAGAAGATACACTTGGACCTGGGTTAACTAATTCAGATGCCCTAAGAACTGGTCAGTCCAGAGACTGGGCTGGTCAAGGGTTATGGGTGACCTACACAGTGGGCTGGTTGGTGGCCACCAGATAACTAAGCATGAGCTAACAGAAGGTTCCAGACTCCTGGACTTTCTCTGGCTCTGAGTTAAGTGAGAATCCTTGTTCTCTGTGGCACAAGAAGAGGTTGGGCAGAGAGAGTCCCAACCCTGGACTGTGGGGCTGGTGGCCTGAGAGGCCACTCACTCTGCCAGCTGGGAGGGCCCTCGGGGACTGAGAGCATGACCCTCTCAGGTACTGCCCCCGGGTGGGAGCCACCAGATGATCCAGACACGGGCTCAGAGTGTTCACATCCAGAGGTCTCCCCATCTCCACGCTTCGTGGCAGCGAAGACCCAGACGAACCAGTCGGGGAAAAAAGCTCCGGCCTCCGTGGTCCGATGCGCCACCCTCTTACACCGCACCCCTCCAGCCACCCAAACCCAGACGTTCCGCACTCCAAATTCGGGATCTCCGGCAAGCAAGGCAACCGCAGGTACCAACGGCCTATGTGACCCCCACACTTTCTCCACCCCTGCCCTTCTCACCACCTGCCACAGCTGTGCCTGGGGTTGTTGTTCCCTTGCAAGAGTGAGAGTGGCAGTCCCATAGTGATCTGGGACAAATCTGAGTCCCGCTCTGCCTCTGGCTGGCTCTGTGACCATGGCAAGCCACCTGACATTTCTGAGCCGAGTCTTCTCACCTTAAATCAGAGGGTTGTACAAGGAGGTTTGCAAACTTTTGTTTTTAAGTAGTAGAATTTTTTTTCCCAAATCATGGCCTAAGGGGCCTGTTTTATTTGACATTCTTCACAAGGTTTAAAAATGTTTTGAGTTAGTTGCCAGCTTTTGAACATCAAATTTTATGTAAAACTTTTGATTTCTACCTGACATTGAAAATTCAGATCTGGCAGTCCTGGACTCACTTTTCTACAGGGCAACAATTGGCTGCCTCCTTGAATAGAGTGTATGCTCTCCACTTCGCCACATCCCCACCACTCTCTACTGCCTCCCCAACAATGTGGCCATGTGGCAGGTGTTATTTCTCATTGTGATCACAGTGTTGTCTGTCTTACATCCAACCCAGTTCATCTGTTTCTGTTGCCTGCCTGGACCCTGTTGGCATGAGTGTGCATTTCCCACCTTTCAGAAAACTTAATTTAAAAAAAATTTGTTTCAACAAGGATCTGCTCTCAACAAAGCAGGATAAGCCGGGTGGTCAACCTAGATCTCCGGTCTCTTGCGCTCCCCTTCTGTGGCACTACCCATGAAACTCCTCCATGAGATAGAAGCCCAGCACGAAATCAGTGGATGCCAACCATTTCCTCAGTTCACACTGCAAAGGACTCTGGCTCCAGAGGGGTAAACAGACAGTAAAAAGTTCCGAGAAGTTATTTCCTCCAGGAAAACTGGCCAGACACACTGTGTGCTGAGGAGCAGCAGTCAGGAATTCTTAGATTCCCGCTTGGATGGAACCAGCCCTGGGCCACCTGCCGGGACTTGGGGGTTGTAAGGCAGAGTGATGATGTGGTACTTCTGGGACCGTGGGCCCTTCAGTTGTCCTCAGGAGACCAAAGTCATTTCTTAAATAAATAGATGATCAAGGTGAGAACTCAGGTGAAGGAACCACTTGGTTCATTTGGTGACTGACAACCCAGCCGAGTGATTAAGCCGTGCTTTCCTTAACTCCTTAGTTCAGGAGGCTAATTTTGGGCGAGGGTGTGATTCTTTGAAGATGTGTTTATTGTGCTTAGATCTCCCAAAAAGAGGGTAGTCAATCAGCCTTGAAGGTCATGGTTTTTCAGGTACCGTGTTGAGAAAAGCCAGTAGCCATTGTGTTTTTCAACAGTAGCATAAATTAGTTAGAAGCAGATTGGTCATCACGGTCTTATTGGTGATAGATATTGGCTCCACTAAATGATGGAATCATGGCTTTTAAATCTTGCTTTCTCTCTTGCACTTTGTGGCTGGGTTTTATGCCCGCGGTTTCTGCAGAGGGTGGCCCACAGGGTGTGGTACGTGGTCGGTCTCCAGCTTCAGTGTCTCTGAGTAGGCATTCAGCAAGCTACGGGACAGGCCTCAGGCTGCCTTCATGTGCCTTGGAAGCCTTGTGGGTGGGGGTCACCTCTGGATTCACCAGCTGGGCAGGTCCGAGGGCATCCAGTTGGGAGCAGGAGCCTGCATGGGAGGTAAGATAGTGTGTGGTTGAGGAAGAAACTGTCAGTCACCTCCTCGTCCTGGAATAAGTGGCCCTTCGTGTGTGTATGGGCATGTCCCTGTATGGGATTTCACCTCTGGTACTGCACGTTGATTTTTCAGCCAGAGGTACTTGTGGCGAGGAAAGCTATTCAAAATGTGCATTATCAGCTGAGCAGTGTAAGAGTTTGCAACCTCAATTGTGGTAAGTTCTACCAGCATGCTGGTCAGAAGTCCTCCATAGATGAGTACCAGTCACCCGACGTACACAAGGATGAAGATGGGGTAGGCAGTCACTTCTCTACCCTAGGCCTTTTTCAAAAGGAAGCACCTGCCCCCAGAGTGAAGTCTGATTCTGCCATCTGGGAGGGTTAGGAGCACATCCAACCCTAGGAACTTGACAATCTCACTCTTTCCTCTGTTTTTTCACCTGTGAAATGGGAAAGACAGTGCAGCCCTCACAGGGCTCTTGGGAGAATTAGAGGCACCGTGGATGTAAAGTATGTGGTCCAGTGCCTGGTACATAGGAAGTACTCAGCGAACGAGAGCCCCCCGCCCCGCTTTCCCTAGACTGAACAGAGGGGCCTTCTGTGCCAATTTGTAGATGCTCCCTGGGACTGTCAGCCCAGGCATTTCACAGACACATTTTGAAGGGAGGGTCGTCCTTGTAATGTTAGCTGCAGCCTCTGCAGGAAGGAGCCTGTGTCAGGCGACATTGTTACAGTGGGATGACGGGGGTCAGGGGGAGGTGGGAATTGGGCAGGGCCTGCAGGCGCTGCCTCTGGCTTCCTTTCCCATCATCCCCGTGACCATCCGCAACCCTGGCGCCCACAAACTAAGTACTTGCTCTTCCGGAGCAGGGTGGACCAGGTGAGAGTGCTGTTTCCCAAAGTGCATTCTCAAGATCACCAATTTTGTGAGATATTTCAGAATGTAATGTTTTAAAAATGGGGTTCTGTGGGAACCCCTCTGATGTTTGGGGAAGGCTGGGTTAAGTAAACCTAAATGGGTCTCTTTCCGGGCAGACTTCTCGGAGCCTTTGATATCTTTGGGCAAGTTGTTTCTCCTTAAGAAATGGACTGGGTCAGCTGCACATCCCAAATTGACTTCTTCCCTGAGGTCTTTATCTCTTGGATCATCTGGCATCCCCCTCATGCCAAGAGCGCCTTGGAAAAGCTGGGCTGTCTTCCAACTCGGATCATCTGTTTCAATACCTTCTGCAGGTGGGGGTGGGGGATAAACTCATGGTTTTCCACCTGGTTGGACCCTATCTCTGCATTGCAGGGTTTCCAGAGAGTGTGCTGGGAGAGGGCAGGCCACTCAGGTAGATGGCAGCCTGTAAGCAGAGACACCCCAGTAGTCACTCAGAGGGAACCCATCCCTTCTGCTGGGTGAACACCGACCAGACTTTGCCTGGGTTTGGCCTCTGGGGGTGTGGGGCTGCCCCGGCTCTCCCTGTCATGCCGTCTGTTCCAGGATGCCCTCCCTGTCACGAGGGACCACCTAGCTGATGGAGCTGGAATCACCGGAAAACATGCTGTCATCATCTCTGCCCTTTGGTGGGGCCCGTGGCAGCAGAATCTGACAGGGAGTGGTGGGCGGTAGATCTAATGACTTGGTGTCAGAAATGTGGCTCTATGGGAGCCAAAGATGGGAGACTCAGGCCCATTTGCCATCTGCTCTCCAGCTGGATTTCATCTGTGTGTTTTGGGGCATGTCACCCCTCCCCCAACCCTGTGCCTTGGCCTCCCTGGGCACTGCCGGGAGGGTCTCTTGCGGCCCTGCCAAGGGACTAGGCCACTCAGAGGAGCCTGGGGAAGTCTGACTTGGGGTCTCGGAGCCCTTATGAGAGCTGGTTGGCCCAGCAGAGTCCTTGGCCTTCACCCACCCTACCCCTCCCTTGAGACCTAGTGCTGACCAATCACCATTGTGTTCTTTCTCTCTCCTGTCCCCCACCCAGCAGAAAGCGCTTTCAGTCGGAGAGTAGAAGGCAAAGCACAAAACCACTTTGAAGAGACGAACAGCAGTTCACAGAACTCCAGCGGTGAGCGTGCCCCTTGACGGCCATCCTGTGCGGCAGCACCCTGTGGGCTGGGGTCTTTGTGGTGCATGATGGATCTTGTTGGGAGGAGGCCGGTAGTAGGGAATTAGAGGGAGACTGCAGAGGCAGGAGGGGCCCTTTCTTCCAGGGACATTCCTCTGAGCCTTGGGCATCAATGGGCAGTGCCTCCTCTCTGTCTCCCCCATGGAGAGAGCAACACCCCTCCCCATAGCCTGCGGCATCAACTCAGCTGACCCCAGATGGTTGGGCCTGAGAGCGCCACTGCTATATGTTTAGGGTAGACGTCTCAGCCAGTTTGTTTACAGGAGAAGCAAAGAAAGTACAGTAGAAAGAGCTCTAAGAGACCAGGCGCCGTGGCTCATGCCTGTAATCCCAGCACTTTGGGAGACCGAGGTGGGTGGGTCACTTGAGGTCAGGAGTTAGAGACCAACCTGGCCAACATGGTGAAACCCCACCTCTACTAAAAATACAGTAGCTGTAATCCCAGCTCCTCAGGAGGCTGAGGCAGGAGAATCGCTTGAACCCAGGGGGCAGAGGTTAGAGTGAGCCAAGATCGCACCACTGCACTCCAGCCTGGGTGACAGAGCAAGACTCTGTCTCAAAATGAGAGACAGAGAGAGAGAGAGCTGTGAGAGCAGAGGCCCCAAGTTCTGGTCTCATTTTGGCCATGGAGCCATTAGAACGAAGATTCCCTTCCAGCCCCTACCTGCTTAAGCGGGTTTAAACTGAGGTCTCTGGCGCCCCCTGATGGCCTGCCTCGTGCAGGACCGCGACAAAGCCCTCGAATGTCCAGAGCAGCAGCCAAGGGGCCTCTCCCACCAGACCCAGGGTCAGCCTGCGGGGGCCCTGGCTGGTCACCAGCAGTCTCTGTCGGAGCAGAATACAGCAAGCTAGTCTGAACCCTGAGAGGCAGGGCAGGAGGGGAGAGGAATTCTCACATTGTGGTTACATTAGGGGAAGGCACCCACTCACTTTCTTGCATGGTTGAAGGTTAATTCACTACATATTAGGTGTCAGCCTGTGCCAGGCACTTGGCTGGGCACTGCCTGGGTGTGGACAGGTGATGAACACATCACAACCATTGGGGACCCTCTGAGACAACCAGGAGCCCAGACTTGAGTGTGGAGGCATCTGCCTAGTAACAGGAGCTCCACTTCGGGCTCTTACTCACATGGGAATCCAACTCCACCACTTGCTAACTAGTGACTTAGGCTAGTCTCTGAATCCCCCCTCTGCTGTAAAGTGGCTTGACGAACACACATAGCCCCGTGGCGGTGGTAAACATTCAGTGAGTGCCTGGCACAGATTACATACTCAGGTGTTAGGGTTTTTTGGTGTTGATAGTTGATCATTTTAATTTTTTAAGTAAACCAAGTGATTTGATGACTGCTCTGCGGAAGGAAATGAGGTTTTGAACAATGTAATCTACACGACCTCTCCAAGAGGTGGACCTGAAAGGGATGGAGTGACTTGCCCAAGGCCACACAGAATAAGTAGCAGCGCCGGGCTGGAACCAAGGTCTCCGGGTGTGCCCTGTGCTCCCAGCCAAGCCATGCTGCACCCTCTGCGCGTCCCTGCCCCCAGAACTAATATTCACAATCGGGAATGATAGTGCAAGCACTGCTGCTGCTGCTGTTGGCAGCCGCCATTTATTGAGCGCTTACTGTGTGCCTGGCATGTGTTCAGAGCTTTATATGTCTTATCTGTCTTCCTCCTTACCACAGCCCCGTGTGGGTCAATGTTATTGTTATCCCCACTTTTTAGAGTGGGAAACTGAGGCTCAGGAAAGGTGGATTGCTGCCCCAGGTCCCCCAGATTATAAGTGGTGGAGCCAGGATTCCCCATTTCGTCCATCTGGCCCCGCTGTGCTGCCTGCTGCGTTTGAGGCTTGCCAACCTCTGGCAGTGCCAAGAAGTGAGGGAGAGATGCCAGCCAGCAGGAGCCCTCCAAAGCACAGCCGCTTTCGGTGGCTGCTCTGGTGTTTGGTACCAAACATCCCCACCCTGGTGCCAGAACCTAGAAGGAGCTGCCAGCTCCCTGTCCCGAAGTGAGCTGCCGTGCAAGGATGTCTTGTCACCGGTACTCATGTGGCCTCACTTTTTCAGAGTGAAGGGTGTCCTGGAGGGATGGCAGTGACTTGTCTTGCCCTGCCTGGTGGCCCCAGCACCCACAGTAATTAAACCTTGATCCTCTGAAAGACATGGCCTCTGTGTCAAGCCTCCCCGCAACCCCACCCCAGATCGTAAGCCTGCCCCTCAGATGCTCCCTGCTCCTCTGAAAGCCCCATCTGGCTCACTGGTTATTAAGAATAAAAATTATGACGATCAGCACAGAACGGCAGAACTAGAAGAGATGGCTAAACTGTTTCTCTTTTGCAGAAACTGCAAGTCCCCTGATTTCCAACCCTTTCCCTCTCCTACAGAGTAAGTGATGGTCCTGTCGGGGGGCTGGAGAGGGCAAGGCAGGGCAGGGCAGGGCAGGGAAGGAACTCAACCAGCCACGTGCTCCTGGAACCTCCAGGCTGTGTGAGATGGGCCTTGGGCTGCCCTCCCGGGCAGACCTGGCAGCTGGTGGAGGCAGGCTGAGGTCTAGCCCTGGGCGGGTGGAGCAGTTTGGATGGAGTGGGGCAGAGCCCTAATGAGCAGCAACCTTGGCTCTGCTGCCCCAGCCCTGGCAGGAGCTCAGGCCTTCCCATTCACGGTCATTGGGCAGCCTCAGGACACCTCTTCCGAGCCCCATTGCAGCCCTCCTTTTTCTTCTTTTCCTTGCTCTTCTTCCCACCCCTCTTTCTTTTTCCTCTTCCTTCTCTCCTTGTCCCTCTTCTCTGCCAGGCACTGACATGAGTGCTGAGAGCAGAGAGCTGAGTGATCCAGGCCCCTGCGCCCCTTGCACCTATTCCTACGCGTGCCCTTCCTCACTCCTCCTTCCCTCTCCTCCTCCCTTTCCCCATCGGATCCCCACTTCCTCGTGCTTCTCTGTGGCTTTTTCCACTTCTTACCCTTTTCCTTCTTGCTTCCCTTATGTCTGTTACCTTGGTTCTTGTTCATTCATACATTCATTCATTTGTTCACTTGGCAAATAGTGATCTCATGTGGTTCCACAGAGAGAGCTGGGGTGTGACACCATGAGACTCAGTCTCTGCCCTGAGAGGGCCGTTGGTCTGTTGATGTTGATGTTGTCCCCGCTACCCCCATCTCAAGTGTGCAGAACAGTGGCTGGCACGCAGTAAGCACTCAATAAATAGCTGCTCAATTGAGCTAATGGTCTCTCTCTGCATGGCTTTCTCTCTCCATTGTTCCTTCCCCCAGCCTCTCCCTCATGGGTCTAGTGACAGGGGAGGCAGGCAGGCTGGGCCTGGAGCCCTGAGCACAGAGACTCAGTGTGTGTTTGGGTTCCCACTTGCAAAGCTGCCTGCAGCCCAGCAGAAGGTGTCTGCGTTGGTTCCACCCCTCATGCGGCTGCCTCATTTCTCCCTCCAGAACCCTACACCTGTGGCGCCTGTGGGATCCAGTTCCAGTTCTACAACAACCTGTTGGAGCACATGCAATCCCACGCAGGTAAGGGGCCCCGCTGCCCACCAGGGATGCAGCTCCTCTCCCCGTCCCCTTCCTCAGTTCCTGCAAACGGAAGAGATGGTTAGGGCCTGACCTGAGGCGCCTGGGGAAGACTGCTCTTTCCTGGAAAGAATGCTCATAGGACATGGAACCTGCTTGCAGGGAGCCCCAGTCAGTCAGTTATTAGCACAGGCTGGTCTGTGCTCTGCAGGCGGGGGCGGTGGGGAGGCAGCACAGGCTCTGTGGGAACACAGAGAGATGGGACAGAATTGAAAAGACTTCCTGGAGGTGGTGGCCTCTTGGCTGGGCCTAAAGGCCAAGTAGGAGCTAGCCTGGAAGCGAAATGTGCAGGTGGAAATGGAACATGGTTTGAGATCAAGATGAGCAGGGGCAGAAGGAGGGGATGGAGAGACATGCAGCCCAAGGCAAACTGGGCTAAGGCCCGCCTCAGAGCAGAGTCTTATTCACTAATATCCTATGTCCCAGAATGCAATTCCGTCCAAACTTGAGGATACATCAGAATCACCAGGAGGCTGGCTAGAGCGTAGATTTCTAGACTCCATTGTGAATTTCTGATTCTGTAGGTCTGCAGAGGTGGGGACTAGGATTTGCATTTTTGGTAAGTCTTAAGACAGTGCTGATGCTACTGGTTCAGGGACTAACCCTTTGAGAACCACTGCTCTAGAGCTACAGGTGCAGTCATCTGCTCTCCAGGCAACCTTTTTATTATATTTCACCACAGCATAACACAAGTCTTAGGGAGACACTATTTGCTGGAATAAGTCAGTAATTCCACATTCTCAGTGGTTACACATACAGATCATTTACTTCTTACTCACATTATAGCCCAATGCACATGACCTCGTTGGGTGGCTTCCACATGGTCATTCAGGGATCAAGGCTCTTTTTTCTTGTGGCTCCATCCTCCTCTAGATCTTCGGCGTCCTCTCTCTTTGTGGATGGAGAGAGAGGCTATGGAGCAGGCACACTTCTTTACCATTTCAGACCACAAATGACACCTGTAGATGCTCAAATTCCAGTGTGGAGAATTAGTCACATGACCAGCCTGAATCCATGAGTGGAAGCATGTCCAGAGCCACTGTCCCAGCACAGCTGGACACTCTGCAAAGGGAAGCATGAGTCTGGGGAGGCAGCTAGCTGTCCCTCCACCCCTTTCCCCAGAGGAATTCTCTAGAGGCATTAGAAATAATGGGTGAGAAGTGCCTGACATATAATGGGGTTCAGTAATTGGTACCTGCTGTTATTTCACCTGTTATTGTTATTGTACAAATCTTTCACATCATCTCTCAGGTCTGGCCTGACTAGCATAGAGTATTACAGTACTAGAATCTCTTTTAGGCTAAGTACTGTTCTGTTAGTGTAGTCTCTGTCATTCACTCATTCATCCAGCATATATTAATTGGGTATCTGCTGTATACTAGGCGTAAAATCACATGATCTTTTGGAGGAGCCTATTATTTATTTCTAATGAACTTAAAATCAAGACAGAGCTCTGGAGTTGCAGCCAAGGCACTTGCCTTGGAGACCTGCTCTAACTGGTGTGTCTGGTACTGTGCGACCTCCTGCAGGAAGCTGTGTCTCCATCTCTGAAGGGCCTGAAAATCCCCTGTCTCCAGCAACCTACCCCACACCACGCTTGCCACCCCCTGCTTTCCTTTGTCGTCAGCCGTGCCTCACCAGGGAAGGCCTTGAATGCCAGCTCAAGGTGTTTAGACCCCATGGGGAAGCAGGACCCCCGGTCCTGCCTGAACATATCACTTGGTCCTGAGACTCCCACAGCACAGCCTCCTGCACTCTTCCTCTGAAGCCTCGGCACTCCGCCCGCGCCCTGCCAGCTTCTGGAAGCTGAGCTGTGATTAGGGAAGAGCCTGGGTGCCACTGCTTTCCCATCCCTGGAGGCCATTAAGATGCAAATCAGGGCTGAGCCTTGAGGTGGCCCCACCTCTCCCAAGCATCTTGACTTGTTTTCAGAGTGGAGCCGTGGGCTGCTTTGTTCTGGTTCAGCGCAGCCAGAGAATGCCTGGCCGGCAATCAAGCGCAAAGCCAGGCTGAATCCCAGCCACCCTGAATCGGGATTAAAGGCTTGGCTCCATAGAGAGAAATTAAGCATCATGAGCTGCGCAGTTCACAGCGCCGCCGATAAGGAGGATCAGCCTTGAATAACACCAATCTCATTATGGGGCTGCTGAATGGCACAGGGTAATTCCCGCTAATAAACTTCCTTTCTGTGCTATAGGAAAACCTGGCATGCCTTGGTGACGTTGGAGAAGCGTGCTTTGGCAGTAATAATACCAAAGATAACTAAAATTTTGCAAGTGCTTTCTATGCGTCACTTGTGGTACTGAGAGCTTTACACAGGTTATTTCATCAGATCTTCCTGATTAGGTAGTTGACATTTTCATCCCCATTATGTAGATGATGAAACCGAGGCTCAAAGAACATAATCACTGGCCCAAAGTTGCACATCTCCTAAAATAAAAGCATCCAATAGCATTTGAGCTTTTACTTGGCGCCAGGCCTTGTTCTAAGACTTTTACATATATTCACTCATTTAATTCTCACAACAACCCTCAGAGTTAAGTGCCCATAACAGCTCTGCTTCATAGCTGACGAAATGGAGGCACAAATTGGTTAAGTAACTTGTCCAAGGCTATGCAGTCACAGTGGCAGGCTATGGATAGGATTCCAGCTCTCGCAGTGAACTCCAGAGCCCACGCTCTCAACATCCACCCTGTGCAGCCTCAGGTAGACCCTGATGGAAGATTAGCAGAGATGGAAGCCCTCTCGGAGGTCATCTCTTTCAGCCTCCTCATTGAAGTACAGCCAGGAAGACCACAGCTAAGAGGGATTGGGAGACTTGACAGAAAGCAAGCAAGCTGGCAGCTCATGAGTTTAGGATTTTGGAGGTGACCACACCTGGTTCCTTCCTCCCTCCCTCCCTTCCTTCCTTCCTTCCTTCCTTCCTTGTGCCACTGCACTCCAGCCTGGGGTGACAGAGCAAGACCCTGTCTCTCAAATGTAAAAATAATATTACCATCAACCCAGAAAGTTTCTTCATGCCTCTTTGCAGTTATTCCCTTTCTCCTACCCTAGCTACTGGCAACTAACACCTGCTTTCTTTCATTGTAGTTTTGCCTTTAGTGGATTTTATTACATATGGAGTTCTACAGTATTTAGCCTCTTGTGTCTAACTTCTTTCACTTAGCATACTTTTGAGGTTTGTCCATGTTCTCTGTTATCAATAATTCCTTTATTTTGCTGAGTTGTATTTCATTGTCTAAATATACCACAATTTGTTTATCCATTCACCAACTGATGGTCATTTAGATCTCCAGTTTGGGACTATTATGAATAATGCTGCTATGAACATTCATGTACAAGTCATGTACATGTTTTTAACTCTCTTGGGTATATTCCTGAAAGTGGAGATACTGAGCTGTAAGGTAATTCTGTTTAATCCTGTGAGGAATTGCCAGATTGTTTCCTAAAGTAGCTGCACCGTTTTTACATTTCTACCAGCAGTGTATGAAGATTCTAATTTCTCTATATCCCTGTCTACACCTTTTATCATCTTCCTTCTTGATAATAGCCATCCTAGTGCATGTGAAATGGCATTTCATTGTGGTTTTGATTTACATTTTTCTGACAGCTAATAATGTTGAGCATCTGTTCCTGTGCTCATTGACCACATTGGCAAAGGATCTGAATACACATTTCTCCAAAGAAGATATACCCAGTAATGGGATTGCTGGAAGAAATGGTAGATCTACTTTTAGGTCTTTAAGGAACCTCCATGCTTTTTCCATAGTGGTTGTCCTAGTAAAAGTGTTCCCTTTCCACCACATCCCTGCCAACATCTATTATTTTTTGATTTTTAAGTTATGGCCATTCTTGCAGGAATAAGGTGGTACTGCACTGTGGCTTTGATTTGCATTTCCCTGATCATTAGTGATGTTGAGCATTTTTTCATATGTATGTTGGTCGTTCATTTATCTTCTTTTGAGAATTATCTATTCATATCCTTAGGCCACTTTTTGATGGGATTGTTTGTTTTTTTTCTTGCTGATTTGTTTGAATTCCTCATAGATTCTGGATATTAGTCCTTTGTTAGATGCATTTGCAAAGATTTTATCCCAGTCTGTGGGTTATCTGTTTACTCTGCTGATTATTTCTTTTGCTGTGCAGAAGCTTTTGTGTTTAGGTCCCATCTATCTATCTATGTTTTTTGTGCATTTGCTTTTGTGTTCTTGGTCATGAAGGTCTTTGCCTAAGCCAATGTCTAGAAGTGGTTTTCTGATGTTCTAGAATTTTTATGGTTTCGGGCCTTAGATTTAAGTCTTTGATCCATCTTGAATTGATTTTTTGTGTAAGGTGAGAGATGAGGATCCAGTTTTATTCTTCTGCATGTGGCTAGCCAATTATCCCAGCACCATTTGTTGAATAGGGTGTCCTTTCCCCACTTTATGTTTTTGTTTGCTTTGTCGAAGATCAGTTGGCTGTATTTGACTTATTTCTGGATTCTCTATTCTGTTCTACTGGTCTATGTGCCTATTTTTATGCCAGTACTATGCTGTTTTGGTGACTATAGCCTTGTAGTTTAGTTTGAAGTCCGGTAATGTGTTGTCCCCAGATTCGTTCTTTTTTCTTAGCTTTGCTTTGGCTGTGCGAGCTCTTTTTTGGTTCCATTTAAATTTTAGGATTGTTTTTTCTAGTTCTGTGAAGAATAATGATGTTGTTTTGATGGGAATCACATTGAATTTGTAGATGCTTTTGGCAATATGGTCATTTTCACAATATTGACTCTACCCATCCATGAGCACGGGATGTGTTTCTATTTGTCTGTGTCATCTGTGATTTCTTTCCGCAGTGTTTTGTAGTTTTCCCTGTAGAGGTCTTTCACCTCCTTGGTTAAGTGTATTCCTAAGTTGTTTTTTTGTTTTGTTTTGTTTTGTTTGGCAGCTTTTGTAAAAGGGGTTGAATTCTTGATTTAGTTCTCAACTTGGTCACTGCTGGTATATAGCAGTGCTACTGATTTGTGTACGTTGATTTTGTATCCTGAAACTTTACTGAATTCATTTATCAGTTCTAGGAGCTTTTTGGACAAGTCTTTAGGGTTTTCTAGGTATATGATATCAGTGAACAGCCTTTGCCCATTTTTAATTGTTTTTTTGTATCCTTTTATTATTGAATTGTGAGAGTTCTTCATATATTCTAGATACAAGGTCCCTATAGATTATTTGCAAATATCTTTCCCATTCTGTGTCTTGTCTTTTTACTTTCTTGATGTCCTTCAAAGTATAAAAGTTTTTAATTTTGAAGTCCTTTCATCTATTTTTCTCTGTGCTTTTGGTGCCATATCCAGGCAGTGGTATCAAGAAACCACTACCTAACCTAAGGTCACAAAGACTTAATCAGTTCATATGTTCCCTTATAAACCTCTAAGAATTTTATAGTTTTAGCTCTTACATTTAGGTCTGTATTCCATTTTGAGTTTATTTTTATATGTGTGTGAGGCGGGAGTCCAATTTCATTCTTTTACATGTGGGTATCTAGTTGTCCCAGCGCCATTTGTAGAAAAGACCATTATTTTCCCCCATTGAATTGTCCTGATAACCTTGTCAAAACTCAGTTGACCATAGATGTAGGTGTTTATTTCTGTGTTTCCAGTTGTATTCCATTGATCTGTATGTCTATCCTGTGCCAATATTATACTGTCTTAATTACTATAGCGTTGTAGTAGTTTGGAAATCAGGAAGTATATTCCTCCAGTATACTTTGTCCTTTTTCTAAATTGTTTTGGCTATTCTGTATCTCTTGCATTTCCGTATGAATTTCAGGATCAGCTTGTCAGTTTTTGCAGAAAAACAACAACAATATGGATTTTGATAAGGATTGTGTTTAATCTAGATGAGTTGGGACATTCCATGTTCATGGGCTGAAAGAGTTAATATTTTAACAGTAAGTCTTCCAGTCCATGAACATGGAATATCTTTTCATTTACTTAGGTCTTACTTGAGTTATTTCAACAGTGTTTTAGTTTTCAGTGTTCGATTCTTATACTTTTTAAAATTTAATCTTAAGCAATTATTTTCAAAGCTGTTATAAATGGAATTGTTTTCTTAACTCAGCTTTTGGAATGTTTATCACTAGTACAGAAAACTGTCATTTTGTTTTATATATTGATCTTGTATCCTGCACCCTTGCTGAAATCGTTTATTAGTTCTAATTGTTTTGTATGTATGTGGATTCCATAAGATTTTCTATATACACAATCATGTCATCTGCAGTTAGAGATCATTTTACTTCTTCCATTCCAATCTGGATGTTTTTCTTTTTTTACCTAATTGTTCTAGCTAGAATTTCTAATACAGTCATGCACCACATGATGTGCATAATGGATTGCATATGTGACAGTGGTCCCATAAAACTATAATATCCTATCTTTACTATACCTTTTTTGTGTTCAGATACACAAATATTTACCATTGTGGTACAGTTGCCTGAAGTATTCAGTACAGTAACACACTGTACAGGTTCGTAGCCTAGAAGCAGTAGGCTATACTATATAACTAGGTGTATAATAGGATATACCATCTAGGTTTGTGTAAGTACACTTTATGATGTTTGCATAATGACAAAATCTCCTAACAACACATTTCTTAGAATATATGTCCAACATGACTCTACATGTTGAATAGAAGAAATGAGAGTGAGAGTGAATGTTCTTACCTTGTTCCTGATCTTATGGAGAAAACTTCCAGTGTTTCCTCAGAAAGCATGATGTTAGCTGTGGGGTTTTGGTAGATGCTCTTTATTAGGTTGGAAAACTTCGCTTCGATTCCTAGTTCATTGAGTGTTTTTATTATGAAAAGGGTGTTAGATTTTGTCAAATGCTTTTTCTGCATCTATTAAGATGACCATGTGATTTTTGTCCTTTACTCCATTAGCATGGTGTATTACATTTATTTTTGTATGTTTAATCAACTATATTCCTGGAGTAAATCCCCCTTGGTCATGGTATGGAATCCTTTATGTTGCTGGATTATTACATCACAGGATCACAATTAGGCAGCCAGGTTCATAGCAGAACAGTAATATTGAAAACAGCAGAGCCAGAAACCTGGGACTTGGGAGTGTGGTTAAGCAAGCTGTGGTATATCGTATATGATAGAAGTACATATGGCCATGTGTAGCGACAAGAATGTGAACAGACCATGTCCTATTCAGAATTGATCCCATAAACATGTCAAGGAGTAACCATGCATCCAGGAGAATAGGCATATACCAATTACTTATAACTGGATACAACTGCATATGTGCAATTAACAAAAACTAGAGAAGTATGTGGAGGACACATCCAGGAACTGGGAACCTGGGATTATGTCCCAGCCCTGCTGCTGCTTTCTCTGTGATCTTTTCTTATATCCGAGCTTCAGTTTCCATGTCTCACAGTGAGGGGGTTGGTAATTTGGTACTTTGTGTCACACATGGCTTTGGTTTTGTTTTGTTCATTTAATGAAATTTCTAGTAAATATACTTTTAAAATGCAAACTTGGAGGAAGTGAGAGAGCATGAGGAGTTTTTGGCCACTTGGGGGGTGTGACCAGTACTCCCTTCCCTGCATATCAGCTAGAACTCTGAGGTTGTGTGCAGGGAGTAGGTGTGGGGTTCCCAGCCAGGCTTGGGATCCAGTGCTTCCCATTTCCAGAGAGTTTGCTCCATACCACACACTGTGCTCAGCTCTTCCTGGATTCGCTCTTGTTAGTCCTATCAGCCGTAGTGTAATGTCCATATGATTACCTTAGTTTTTCCAAATGATGAAAATGAGGCTTTGCAAGCATAGATAGTTGTCTAAGGAGGAGCCGGGATTTTAAACCAAGCCTGAGTCCCAGTGGCCACATTCTGCTGTTACCCACCACACTCTAGTTCTTGTCTTCTTCATCAACAGGCCTCTTACCCTTCCAGGTTACACACTGTCCCCTTTGTGCCCACAGCTGACAATGAAAACAACATCGCCTCCAACCAGTCCCGATCGCCACCTGCTGTTGTAGAAGAGAAGTGGAAACCTCAGGTCCAGAGGAACAGCGCCAATAACAGTAGGTCTCCCCAAGCAGGGCTGGACCTGAGGGTCCCCTTATGCTCCCATTGTTCCTCTCTGCTCCCCATTCCCACCATTTGTGCTTCCTGTGATGTTGTAAGATGGTGCATGATAGTTTCCAAAGCACTTTTACACCTAAGACCTTGTTTGCAGGAGTTCTTAACTCAGGGGATGGGCAGAAGGAGGCCCAGGGAGAGGAGGTGACTTTTTTATGCGATCAGAAAGCACCAGTTTGTGCCAGAATCAGAACTAGAACCCACCTCTCCACAATTTCTGCTGGTTGCTCTTTCCTGACATGATGATCTCATGTATTTTATTCCCTGAAGATTCCCATATTAGAGGAGATTCCTATATTGAGGAAGAAATTAGACTAGTTGGCTTCAAAGGTCTAGGTGAATGACATAGACCACAATTACGTTTCATACATACCAGTATGTTCTATTCCCATGCCCATGGCAGGCCTTACTAATCAATCATAGAACTTTATCCCTTGAGACCGTCACATATTAAAGGCAGCCAGCACCACCAATGTGTGTGCAAGAGGAAATCTATTTGCCATTCCCAATACTAGATGTTTAGAGTTATTAGGCTACTGCCGCTCCAAGCAGCCTTGAATGCCAGAATTAATCGCATCTCTCTTTGTGTCCTCTGCCAGCCACTACCAGTGGTTTAACACCCAACAGCATGATCCCCGAAAAGGAGCGGCAGAACATTGCAGAGCGGCTGCTGAGGGTCATGTGTGCCGACCTGGGTGCACTGAGTGTGGTCAGCGGGAAGGAGTTCCTGAAGTTGGCCCAGACCTTAGTAGACAGTGGTGCCCGCTATGGGGCCTTCTCAGTCACTGAAATCCTGGGCAACTTCAACACACTGGCGCTGAAGCACCTGCCACGCATGTACAACCAGGTGAAGGTGAAAGTGACCTGTGCCTTGGGCAGCAATGCCTGCCTAGGCATCGGTGTCACCTGCCACTCCCAGAGTGTCGGCCCTGACTCCTGCTACATCCTCACGGCCTACCAGGCCGAGGGCAACCACATCAAGAGCTACGTGCTGGGTGTGAAGGGTGCGGACATTCGCGACAGCGGCGACCTTGTGCACCACTGGGTGCAGAACGTGCTGTCGGAGTTTGTGATGTCGGAGATCAGGACAGTGTATGTGACGGATTGCCGGGTGAGCACGTCCGCCTTCTCCAAGGCCGGTATGTGCCTTCGCTGCTCAGCCTGTGCCTTGAACTCGGTGGTGCAGAGCGTGCTGAGCAAGCGGACGCTGCAGGCCCGCAGCATGCACGAGGTCATCGAGCTGCTCAACGTGTGTGAGGACCTGGCGGGCTCCACGGGCCTGGCCAAGGAGACCTTCGGGTCGCTGGAGGAGACGTCGCCACCGCCCTGCTGGAACTCGGTGACGGACTCACTGTTACTGGTGCACGAGCGCTACGAGCAGATCTGCGAGTTCTACAGCCGGGCCAAGAAGATGAACCTCATCCAGAGCCTCAACAAGCACCTGCTCAGCAACCTGGCAGCCATCCTGACGCCGGTGAAGCAGGCAGTCATCGAGCTGAGCAACGAGAGCCAGCCCACCCTGCAGCTCGTGCTGCCCACCTACGTCAGGCTGGAGAAGCTGTTCACGGCCAAGGCCAACGACGCAGGCACTGTCAGCAAGCTCTGCCACCTCTTCCTGGAGGCGCTCAAGGAGAACTTCAAGGTGCACCCAGCCCACAAGGTGGCCATGATCCTGGACCCACAGCAGAAGCTGCGGCCTGTGCCGCCCTACCAGCACGAGGAGATCATCGGCAAGGTCTGTGAGCTCATCAATGAGGTGAAGGAGTCCTGGGCCGAGGAGGCCGACTTCGAGCCCGCTGCCAAGAAACCCCGCTCTGCCGCCGGCGAGAACCCCGCAGCTCAGGAAGATGATCGGCTGGGCAAAAATGAAGTGTACGATTACCTGCAGGAGCCCCTGTTCCAGGCTACCCCTGATCTCTTCCAGTACTGGTCGTGCGTTACCCAAAAGCACACAAAACTCGCCAAGCTCGCCTTCTGGCTCCTGGCGGTTCCGGCCGTGGGCGCCAGAAGCGGGTGTGTAAATATGTGTGAACAAGCGCTTCTAATCAAACGGAGGCGGCTGCTCAGTCCAGAAGATATGAATAAACTCATGTTTCTGAAATCCAACATGCTTTAAGACTTGACTTCGGGGAAAAAAAAAAAAGAAAAAGAGAAGATAACATTAGGAAAAAACCACACAACACTGTCACAAACAAAGAAAAGGAATTTAAGTTCTAAACACTGTGGACCTCATTATATATGCCCCCCTGGAAACTTAAGTGCTTTTTTTTTATATGTGTGTGTGTGCGTGTGTGTACACAGCCACAAGTGTGTGCACGTGTCTGAACACACGTGCTGTGGTTGTGGGGGTGTGGGGGTGTCTCTGCTCATCTGCATGGCCAGAGAAACTTCGCACACACACACGCGCACACACACACACACACACGACCCTGGTGCGTGCACACATGCCTGTTCTGGGACAGGTGTGCATTGAACTGGGCGTGTCAGGAAAGCTGAGCGATTGGGAAAGAGGGAGATATTTCACCTCCTTTTCTCAGTAAGGGGGCTTTAGAAGACTCCGCTTTCAGGTGTGCAGATTGGCAGAAAGCTGATGTTGTGAAATGTTCAGGCAGCTGAGATCTGAAGTGACTTGACGCTCTCTGTCCTTCACCCCAGTCCCCCTTTTCCCTCCTTGACCCTCTCCCCACCCCCCCCCCCCCCTGATCCCATTGTGCACCCCCCACACACCCTCGGCTGCTCTGCTGTGGACTCTCCACACTGCATCAGATGGACGGTTTCTGCACTGGACTTTGTTTCTCGTTCACCTTCAGGGCATTGAGCTGCTGCCTTTGAGATACCCCTTGGGTGTCCCGGGGCAGCCGCCTTAGAAACACACCTATCTATCTCCCCAAATCAGGAAAGGAGACTTAAAGAGTATAAAGCTGACATTTTGCTTTTTAATATAAGAGAGAAGAAAAAGACATTTTTCAGAGAAGTATAGATACTGTCTCCACTCCCTAATAATTTCTCTCCCTAACATTTTAGCAATTTTTACCTTGTTTGGGGGTTCATTTTGTTTCTTCAGATTTGATTTAGACTCTGCTAGGAGGCACTGAATGTCTATAACTTATGTTTTGGAGTTTTGTTTTTTTACTTGCCCCTTTTATTCCTCAAGTCACACTGTAAACTAGCTCATCTCAGTGGTATACTCAGTATCCTACGGTCTTTCTTGGCCTTCCCTGTACAGTTCAGTTTTCACATATTCAAATGGCCAAGATCAGATTCTTGGCTGTGCTGTTTGGAGACCAGGGGTTGGGGAGGAGTCACGGGTTCCACAGCTGCGGGGTTTGGTGGCCGTAGGGGAAGCAGTGGTTTGGGAGTTCTGAATGTAAGCGCCAGAGCTGCCCTCCTGGTCCGCTTTGCGTGGGACTGAGAGTGTCAGTGTGCGTGGTACCCAGTGTGCATCACACTACTCACCCCCTCCCCGACCCTGGCAGTCCACAGGGACTCCGAAGTCAACCCATAGTCACATCTACCACACCTCAGACCTGCCACAGCCTCTCCTCACTTCCCAGGACCCTGAGGCTCCCAAAGCCAGGGTCCCCACTCACACCTCCGACTTCCTTCCCGAACGGCGGTGAGCATGGTGCCTTGTGGCCCCAACAGTTGATGTTCCGAGGGTGGATGGCGTTCGGCCATGTTCGACTCGATGCTGTGAAAGATGTCTTCAGGCTTTTCTCTCCTGTTCCCCTAGCCGTGAGCAAATTAGGTTCTACACACACAGTTCAGATGCCAAGGGTGACACCCCATTCCCTTCACAAGAGGTGGTTCTGTCACAAATCAACGCTGCACCCCCACCACACCTCTCAGTGAATAACGTGATGGTGGTCTCACTCCCCTGGTGACCCTTAGCCATGGGATGGGGTGGTTACACTAAGGCTTCAGGCTGAGAATGACCATCATGGCGGGCGGCTGTTTGCAGAGGCACCTTCTATCATCCTGGGGTTGGCTAAGTCAACTCCACCCCTTCCCGATAATAAAGCATTACTCAACTGTGAGATACCTCGACTACAAAAAGCACTGTACCACAGCCCTCTCCCCCTGGGTCCATGACGGGAGCAGGGAGTAAAGTTGATTGCAAACCTCATGAAGGCTTAGGATCATGGACCTGGAGCATAGTGTTTGGGAGCCAAGCCTGCACACTTTGCCTCATGAGAACTCACCCAGCTCTCCCCTCGAGTCTTGGACACACTGAAATGGATCAAAGTGGGCCATTTCCACATTTGCTCCAGCAAGCCGTGGTCTCAGGAACTACCGTGCCATTTCCTTTCCTGGAGAATTTCTAGGTATTCCCTCCACAACATTTCCAACTGGGGGGCTGAACCCACTATCAGAGAAGAGCTGCCATCCACACTGGAGCAGGAACAGAGAGAAATCCAGACAGGAACCTCATGTCACTTCCTAGGGAATATAGAAAGAAACATAGCAGACTTCTCATTTGGGCCTTTGGAGGTGTTCTGGAAGGTGGCTCAGCATCGCTGATGATCAACAGATGCCTACAGCAAAAGGTGCCCCTAGCCTTGCTTGGCTGCTGGGGAAGGGACCGTGACCGGCACTTTGACCCACACAAGGATAGGAGCTGCCCAGTTTGTGTGGTAGGTGAGAGCAGAGCCTGGGAACCCATCCTCCCTCTACCTGGAGCAAAGATGTGCTGGTGGTGCCCCATTATTGGGCCAGTTGATTATAAAATAGGCATTTCACTTTCTCGGAAAGCCATCGGACTATGCCCAGATGTGCATTTAGAGGACTCAGCATTCTCCTCTTTGAAGCATGGGATGTCTGTCCTCCAGGAAGAGATTTGATCATAGGTTGTTACCTCCCTTTCCCTTCTTTTTCACCTCAATTCAATACTTGGGGGCTGACTTGCCTCTGCAGGTTTGATGTGAATGCCACTAGGTACTCAGAAAGCTGTCCTCTGGGCTGCCTTGTCCAGTTAGATAACAAGATAGCAGATGATCATTTATCTCTTGCAACCTCTGGTTCCCTCCGGAAACTGGTGTCACCAACAGGAAAGGCTGTACCAAGGTGCCCTCTTCTCAGACAGGCTGTTCTCAGAGTGCACATCCTGCTGCAACTAACAGCTTAATAAAACCCAAAGATCTCACTGATCCAGCCACTGGCCCCTTTATCTCCAGCAATATCCACCTCACCAAATTCTAGTTCAGCCAAAGGATTGAGACAGGCTCTTCCAGTTCATCTCCCAGTGTCCAGCCTGACCTTCACTTTGGGAAGGATTTTGTCATCTGCCTCCCAGTTCTGGTGCCACTGTAGGTTTTCCATCACAGGCCTTTGGGGGATCTGGAACTAGGAAGTTGGGCCCTTTCTACCATATTCTTAGCAGCCTAAGGTGGCGGCCTGCTGATGTGGAGACAACTCGCCTCGAGCCATGTGGTCCCCAGGACAGAAATGGCCTTTGTTTTGACATAGATGGACCCAAGGGGGGAGGTAGAGAAAACACACCTTCACCTGGCAAGTTTTTCCCCCTCATCTGAGGTCAGTTTGCTTCACCAACAAAGCCCAAGCCAAGAACCGCAGCGTTGTGGGTGGTGCCTTGGAGTGGAGTAACCCAAGGAATCTCAGGTCCATCAAGAGCAGTGGTACCATCCAGGCCATGGGTGGATGCCCTTGTTCTGGCACAGTTCTCCACTTCCCGATGCCTGGCTCAGCCAGCCAGGCCTCCTTCTAATGGCATTTAGTAACCAGGAAACAAAACGCATGCCACCTGAGCAAAACTGCCCGCACTTCATCTCTGGGGGTTCGCCGCACAGAGGCCACCTGCCGAATCACCAGTGAGGAAGCTTCGCCACCATCGTGCTTGGCAGCTTCACACTTGACGTCTGGGGATTGGTTTTTGGCTGGGAAAAGGGTACCAGGGTTCCTGGCAAGGACAGGAGGGCAGTGCAGTGACACAGATGAGAAGCCATGAGTCTCCAGGATTCGAGGAAGCCACCAGGTGTGTAGGCTGGTAAGAGTCCTCTCTTTCAGTTTGACCCTTTATCTCCTGCACTTTCAAAGAAACACCAGAGGAAAAATCTACAAGGCGTGTTTCCACTGTGAAGCTGAACCTCTGCCTTTAGGAGTCCCCTATTTTTGAGCAAGGCCACCTGCTTCGCCTGAACTTGAGCTGGACTCCTTGAAGGTGGGCTCCTGGAGAGACATTAGGGATATAGCACATGCTTTCTGGGGGCCACAGGGTCATCGGGAAGGTTTGAAATGAAGATGGGATGTGGCTGGAGCAGGCTGAGATGGCTCCATTGGGGACACTCCCCTCGTCTTGTCATCGTGATGGATATGCTGGAAGAGGAGGTGTCCCAGCGAGCTACCCCAAGTTCATAGCTTTGCCCTCGCCTTGGGAACAGCGGCAATGCCTCTATCTCTGGGATGCATCTTAAGGAGGGCTCCTAACAAGGCCGATGATTTAGACAGAACAAGAGACTAAGTAAGGTCCAGCCATCCGCTGGAGCCAGTAGGTGGGAGCTCCTATCCCCGCCAGCCCTGCTCCAGCCCCTGTGTCCAGCTGGGCCAGTGGAAGAACTGGGAAGGAGGCGGCCCCTCCCTTTCACTGTGGCTAATGTTTGCTAGGCCAGTTATGGTAAACCAATGATACAGTGTTTTCCCTCTTAACGTTCCCCTCCTAGTTTTGCCTTTTCAGGGTTTTCTGGGGGATTTTGTTGTACTAGTTGTTTTTCTTCCTCTCTCATTTGGGTTTGAGGGTTGTGGTCGGGGGAGCCCTGGCTTTCACCAAAGGAGCCCAGTGGTTTCTATGGAAGAGGCGCCCACTCCAACTTTAACGAGGGTGAAGATTGTCAGGTCACTGTTTGACATATTCATTCCCCCGCCCCCTACAGGTGTCGCTTTAAAGAGTCAACTCTTGTACAGAGAAGGATTTGCTAGGTTTGCATTTGGGCGTTAGCATCACGACCCACAAGGGCCCTGCCCAACCATGCGTCCCATGGGGGCACCTTGACTCTTCTAACCAAAATTCCTTAAAGGGGCACAGCCCAGCCTTGTCCGCAACCTCAGGGGCCTGGGATTCCTGTGGCGCTTCCTGAATTCCAGGTTGGCACAGATGATGAAGTCTGAGACCAGCCGGAAGGAGGGGCTCCTCCCACAACCCAGGTGCCAGCCGGTCTCCGCCTAGGACCTTCCCTCCTGCCCAGCCAGGGTGGGCGGCATCCCACGCGGTGAAACGAGCTCGTGGACTGACCCGGGGCTGGGCCTCGCCAGCCAGGAGAGAGCGAGGGCCGCATGGCGGGGCTGGCCCAGGCAGCTTGTCCAGGGCCATTCAGATCCCAAGCATCAGGAAATCATTTTGTACAACCACCCGAAGCAGAGATATTTTTTAAGAAGCGTAAATTATTTTCAGTTGTTTTCTGATCCAGCCTTTTTCTTTTCCCCACAACTTCACGCCAGTGATTCGTTCACATCAGGTAAATCTTGAGAAAGCCTTGGTGCCCTCCTCCCCACCCCCACTCAGTAACCACGTGCGTGTACCCCCGCATCCTTTCTCAGTAGTTAAAGACGTTCTAGGCAATACCACAGACACGTCTGTGTCTCTCTCTTCGAGTGCAAGAAACTTAAGTCATCTTAAAAAAAAAAAAATACAAAAAAAAATTTACAAAAAAACAAACACAAAAAAAATATCTTTTTTAGGCCAGAGTTTTCTACAGGTATTAATGAATATTTTTCTTAATCCTTATAAGTTTTATGTGTTTAATATTTCTTAATACCGGTAGCATTAATTTATACTTTTGTAGCAACACAATATTTTTATAAACAGCCGGTGCTTGGCTCAAGTCTTCACGAGGGGTTTATGCAGGGCCATCTTGGGGACCCTGTGTACCATGTACTGTATTTAAAAAAAAAAAAAAAGTTACCTAGTGTCACACTTGCTGTGTTAATTAACAAAAGACGTTGTGTGCGGTCTCCTGTATCGGTGTGGATCCAGCAGCTCTCCAGGGAGTCACATTGCATGGGGGTTGAGTTGACGGTTCTTGTTGTGATATGTAAACCCCCGAGACCAAACTTGAGGGTTTATTTAGGGTTTTCTGTTTGTCCTTTTGGGTTTTTGTTTCACTTCGTTTTGGTACCGTTTCTCCATTTATAGCCAAATCAGTTTCATGATGTTCAAAACTTTTACTGATGTCAAATGGAGGAAAGGAACAGAAAAAAAGATTTTTACAAAGTAATAAAATTTAAAACTGAGCTGTTTAATGTTGCTGTTTTTACCTGTCTGTTCTTGTCCAAAAGTGGAACATTCCCAGGGAGAAGAGGAAGGTTCCACTTGGTTCCTTAAGTCGCCAAAAGCCCCAGCCCAGGATTCAGTACCTCCCCTGCCCCCCGAATTCTTGCAGCACTATTTCCTAGTTGGTTGATGCCAAGGCAAAAAGATACCTTTTAACGGTGAGAGGATCAGTTGCTTAAATGATTTCATGTCAGTGTTGTATTTATGGTTTTACAATAAAACAACCTTTAGGAAGATGCAGCGTGTGGTGTTTTTTTCTTGGGTTCAAGGTTGGGCCATACTGTCCAGTTAGGAGCAGAGCACCTGCAGGGCACTGGTGAGTGGAGATGGGCCAGAGACAGGGCACCTGGGGTGACAGCACACATCCGTCCCAGCGGGACACTGTTGACTTACCTGTGGTGATGCTGGTATCAGTGACTTACCTGTGAGCTCACAGCTTATCTCTTGCACCAGACCTGGCCCAGCCAGTGTTTGATAAATGAGGGAGGGACATGGTCGAGGAAGATGAGACCCTCCTGGGCTTGTGGAACATTGTCCCATGGAAGAAGGGATGGATTTAGTCTCCATTCTCCAGGTCTAGTGCCTCAGGCACATGTGCAGGTTGGCCCTGCCCTGCGGTCATCTGCGAGGCTCCTGTGCCCCTTTGCCTAGTGGCTTTGGCCCCCTAAACGGTGCGTGTGATGTTATAACTGTTGTGTGTATTGTCCATGTGCTGGGGAAGAGTGTCTGTGGGTTTTGCCAAATTCCTGATGGCGAGAGGGACTCTGAACAAATTAGGAATCAGTGCCCTCCACCATGAGCTGCTAGAGACCAGCCCTGGTGGGCTCACCAAGCCTGATGCCATTCAGATGTGCGGACACCAATGCTCTTCTGGAATAGAAGCAAACCAAAGGCAAGTCAAGGGAGAAGAGAGACCAGCAGGCAAACTGGGGCCTGAGCAGGAGGGGGTGACACTCCTCCTAGTGGGCCCACCACTAGAACAGCCCTTTAAGAGGTGAAACTGCCATCCTGCCATCCAGGTGAGTGAGTGACAGACACCCCAGGCTTGACACCATCTTTACCAGGTGTGGGCAACTCTGCTTCAACGTAGAGGATGTGTTGCTTGATCACCTGAAAAACTTTCATCAAACCGCACATGTAACAGCATGAAGAGGCTATTGGAGCACCAGCCCTGCCCTCAAAACCATCCTGCCTTAGGAGTTTCATGCTGATGTGGACATTCTGAGCCAACGATTGAAGTTTAATAGAGGAGTTTCTATGTAGCCTACAATGAAAAGTCGGGAGTCCTGCTGTGGCCAAAGGAATCCTCCTCCACGCTCTTGAACATCGCAGTCAAATAAGGCCAGGGCATGGCCCGGGAGCCCTCACAGCTGAAGGAGCAGCCTCGATTGAAAAAAAAAAAGATGCTTTAAAAAGGAGGGGAAAAAAGACGTTTCTTTATTAAGCAGCTGCAGCTACATTTATTTTGTAATGGAAATAAATGAGTGTGCCCAGCACCTTTGAAAGAGAAATTTGAGGTGAGACTATTTAAGAATGGAGTGAATCTTCACGGTACGGGTGTCCACTGTGCTGAGAAAGATTCCTGGCACCTTCTGAGATGAGCATTGTGAATTCTTCAGACTCAGGGTCACAAGGTGCTGCTCCCCCATCCCACCCCTGAGGGTTAAAAGCTAGGGGACATTGATTTTTTCATTTATTTTTAGTGAAAAGTTGTAGTAAGTGTCACAGAGTCAGATGCCCCTGGGCCAGGCAGGTTGGCGAGCAGAGCTAGTGACACGAGGTGAGGCCCTTCCGGGGGACATCTCTGCTAAGCCCCAGCTCATGGTTGGCATCAGGATGCCAATTGTTTTTAAGAGAACTGAGAAACCCAGATTTTTATGTGGCAACTCAGTTTTCAAGTGACGAATTCAGAGCTGTGAAAAAATACCTCGCATGGTGGCTCATGTCTGTAATCCCAAGACTTTTGAAGCCAAGATAGGAGGATCGCTTAAGCTCAGGAGTTCAAGACTAGCCCGGGCAACATGGTGAAACCATGTCTCAAAAACAAAAATACAAAAATTAGCCAGGCATGGTGGCACGCACCTGTAGTCCCAGCTCCTCAGGAGGCTGCGGTGGAAGGATCGCCTGAGCCCAGGAAGTCAAGGATTCAGTGAGCCAAGATCACGGCACTGCACTCCAGTCTAGGTGACAGAGCGAGACCCTGTCTCAAAAAAATAAAATTTAAAAAAAATCTCGTGAGCAACGTGTCCATCCACCAGCTGACGCTGGCCTGTGCATCTGCAACTCACACCCTCCAATTTAAACATTTTTATCTTTCAGTTCAAGTCTCTTCAAAATATCCCTCTTCAACATGGCCCCTTCAAACTGCTGTGGCTGGTGGGCCCTGGCATGGGAGGCACGTGTGGAAGGAACAAGATGTGGACACAGGATGGGAGGACCTCTGTTAGTCCCAGGCCGGAGGCCTCTCACTTCTCCTGGACAGTTGCCTGTCTCCCTGCACCTGACCCGACCTGCTTCTGCCCAGAAAGTCTGGGCCGTGACCACAGATGCTGCCCCTCAAGGCAGTCTTCTCTGTTGGAACCTGTAAGCCCCACACTCTGAATGTTGGGGGAGACAAAGGGAGGGTCTTGATGTGTCTGACCCAGGGGACTGCAAAGCTTTTATCCCCAAATCCTTGTCTCCAGGTTCCTCCCCTCAACCAGAACTATGGAATCCCTCCTTCCTTCCTTCCTGGTCCCTCAAGCCAACAGGCTAAGGGCACAAGGGGCGAACCCAGGACTGAACTAGCCACCGGCCCTTAGGATGCTGGTCACCCACAGACAGGAGGAGGTAGGGCCTTGCCTGGGTTTCTTCTGCCAGGGTCAGCTCTCCACTTCAGAACACACAAAGCTGGGGCCTCCAATCCCTCTACAGCCACAGCAGCCATCGGGGCTCTGGGCGGATGCAGTTAGCAAGAGATATTTATAAATCAGATGTTTGTAAAGCCTGTGTGTCTACACTGGAGCCTCCTGGAGTCATGTTCTTGGGCCAAGTTTGTCCTGAGCTGCTCTAGAGAGCCCACCTACTCCCTTTCCCAAGGGTGAGGAGAAGCCAGCCCAGACCGAGGGCTTCTAGCCCTGGGCAGGGGCCCAGCAGTTGCACTGGACACAAGGTGAAGGCCAGTGAGCACTTTCCTTCCAGGGAAAGGTCCCAGGGGATGGGCTCTCCAGGGCCATGCAGAGAAACAGCTGAGGCTTTCCAGCTCCAGGCAGCTGGTTCTGGGGATGTGGCTGCAGCCAAAGTGAAACCTTGGGGAGGTGTTTGGTGCAGCAAAGGACAGGAAAATTATTTCAGGCATTTGTGGGCTGTCTGCCCTGAGCTCCCTGGGCACAGCAGGGCACAATTATTTCTTCTGAGCCTGGGTCACTGATGACCCATCAAACCTCTCCCAGAAACAAGTCCCCAGAGCTTCTTCCTCCTTTCTTTCCTAGCCTATTATTAAAACAAAACAAAATAATCTCATTTTACACTATTGTAAATAGAACCGTGATTTGTTTCATAATTTGCATAGCCAATGTCATGTACTGAAGATAGTTCTATTATGTTTCCAATGCAGTTTTCACTTCTGGGGAAAGCTGGGGTTGCATATGGCCCCACCCTGGCTTTTTCTTCCCTCCGCCACCCTGTTACATTTGTGATGACAATGAACAATGAGGACACAGAATTTCAGGAGTTCACAATTTAGTTTTTATTTGAACCCAGGTTGCTTGGCGCTGCCTGCTACAGGACCCCTGGACAGACACTGGCCATCCTCTGACTTGCAGACCGGCCAGTTGTCAGTTGGAGAAGCGCAGCAGCTCCTCATCCCCTGTGGACACAGAGAGACTCAGGGAGGGGTCTGTGGGCAGGGACACTCAGGGGAGGGAAGGCAGCTGTTGCCTGGGGCCAGTAACCTCTGCTTGCTGATGATTTATCTCCAAAGGGCATTCCACGAAATGATCAGCTTTTTTTTTCCTCTTCTGGTTTACCACAGGTGCCATTTTCCAGTGGGAAAATCAAGGCACCAGCATCTTGAATGGTTGCTGTTCCCTGGAATGCTATTACTGTCATCATTGTATCGTTGTCGTCATTAGTAGTAGCAGTTGCTGTTAGCTGAGTACTAACTCCGCATCAGGTACTGGGAAGGCTGGGAGGCAGGTGCTTTGTCCCATTTTACAAGAGAATACTGACACTCAGATTGGCACTTGCTCAATGTTGCAGGCGCAGAATTAGAACCCAGCTCTGCACCACTCCTCAGTCAGCCCTGCATACCCTCTGCCAGTGCCTGGCTAGTACCTCCCCAAGGCCCAAATCCAGCTGGGGTAAGGCCCCAGGCTCGGCCCCATTTCAGAGAGTAGATGGGCTGCACAACAGAGTCCAGAACTCAGCTCTTCAAACCCCTACTCCTCCCAGGGCTCTCCCACCTCGACTCCAACAGCCCCTCAGCCCAGCCTGGCACCCTGCAGGGCTGCCTACCATCACCAGGGACACCGCAGTACTCTCTGCACTCCTTCTCAGAGTAGAACTTGTTCCCGTTGCCCTGGCAGCCCCCGTAGGTGAAGAGGACGCACTTTCCCTTGACAGCATCAAATGCCCAGAGTTGGATGAAGGCTCGGCAGGGGCCCCGGACTATGGGGAGATTGCAGGCCGCTGTGGAGTGGAGAGAGGCATGGAACATGAGAAACCCTGTGACTGCTGATCAGACATACATGAGACTGCGGAGCCAGAGGGCCCTGCTCATCTAGAACACCTCATCCCTTTTTGACAGATGGGGAAACTGAGGCCCACAGAAAGAAAATGATTTGCCCGAGGTCCTCCACATCCAAAGGTGGAATTCCTATGATTTCAGGAAACTGCCTGGAGTTCTGCCACTGGAATGCCCTATCTTAGCTACCTTTCCAATTCACAGGTGGTTTACTGGAGGAACAGGGTCCTGAGGGTGCAGAGTGCACAGGGGTGGGGGCCCGCACTCACCCACAGTTCGGCAGGTCTGCAGACACTCCTTCTCTGTCATGAAGTTGTTACCGTTGCCCATGCAGCCGCCATACTGGAAAGTCTCACAGGCCATGGATGTGCCATTATAGAAATACCTGCTGGTCATTCCCATGCAGGGACCGGCCGAGTGGCCCAGCTGGCAGGAATCTAGGGAGGGGCAGACCAGCAGCACTGACCAAGTGTTGACTGTGTACCCATTATCAGGCTGGGCACTTGATATGTGCCATCTTATTTAAGTTTCACTAAAAGGATTATCAACTCTTTTTAGATAAGCCAACTGACTCTCAGAGAGGTGAAGTAACTTGCCCAGGATCACATAGAGCTAAGATTCAAAACCCTGTCTCCAAAACCAATGCCCGTTCCACTCCATGTCATGGGGAGTTACCAGTGAACCACAGGCCCACTGTCCCCCTGTATTGGTCTTGTCTGCCCCCAAACTCTAATAGTAGTTGATAACATATTCACCAGCACCCACACTCGCCAGCCTGATCTTTTCACCAAGTCCCACCCACCCTGCCTTTGCTCCCATTGTTCCTTGCCCCCTGGAATGCCACCCTCCATAAAACTTTACCTGGATGCCTGGACACCGCGTGACTTCCCCTTTATCCATGAAGTCCTCCTGATCCCTTCACCCCACCAACCTCTCAGCTCCCCCAGCCCTTTAGCTGACCCTTCCTTTTGGGTCCATCACCTTCTCCCTTGGATGCCTCCCCCACTAGACCAGAAGTTCCAAAATGACACAAGTGGTCTATATGATCCCAGTGCCCAGCACAGGGGCTGGGGCAGAGCAGGGTTCAGTGTTTGCTGATTGAGTTGGAGAGGAAGTTGTTCATGAACACTGTCAACTGCACAAAGCATTCCCATGTCCCTCCCCAACTTGCTTCTACAAAAGCCCTGATGTTCAGCCCCACAGGCTATTATCCCATAATATGGATGAGGAAACCAAGGCTAGGAGGCCACACAGTCATACAGACAGGGCAAGAACCAGCTTCTCATCATGGAGCTGACAGATCTCAAGCTCAGGACCATGCTTCTTGCTCCTCTCTCTGCCCCCACAACCCCTGGCAGAGTGCAGAGTACTTGATTTGCCTTTTCTCAGTCTAGCCCTTGAGTCTCTAACAGATAAAGAGACTGCAGTGATAAGAGCAGCCAGCGTGAGTCAACTGTCGGCCCTTCCTTTCTGGAGTATGGCGGGGGGGGGGGGGGGGGGCGGTGAAAAGGCAGGTGCTCATTACCTTCTTTCTTGGTGACATCAGTTACCAGTCTCCCACCCCCTGATCCTTCCTCTTCTTGGGGTAGCACAGCCCTCCGGGCTCTCTGCAGGGGAGAGAAAGAGAAGAAGCAGTTGCAGACCCCTTACCATTATTGTCTCCTGTAACCCTGGAATATATACATGAACAACTTGCTTTGGGAATCAGGGTGTAGGTAGGAACACAGCTCCTAGACTGGTTAAAGGACTGCTTTCCCAAAAGTATCAACCTGAATTCCTGAATGGGCATCAGAGGACAGATTTCTGATCTGAAGTGAAATTCAAAACCATGAGGTATGACAACAGCCCCATATCCAACTTCCAGTTGAAGTGCCTAAAGGAATATAGTAATGAAGAAAGGGTATCTCCCAGAGTTGGAAACCAGGGGAGAGCAGCACCCTCACACTAAAGATGTGAAGGCATTGGTGCACAGCAGAGCACAGGTGCAACTGGTTTACAGGAAGTGCTGACCAGATCATCATCAGCTGCTTGCAGAAAAAAAAAAAAAAAAAAATTCCAGAGAGAAAGAAGGGACCCTGGAACTGATCCTAACTCCTTATTGTGGTGGTGGGGACTGCAGAGCAGGGCAGGTTGCCAAAGCTGTCAAGAGAGCCTCTGGGTGTAGAGTCCCTGAGGCAGGATCCCAAGGCAATTATAGAAGAGATGAGCAGGAAACTGCTGGCCAGTAGGCAGTAGCCCTGCCCACAGGTGAGACCTGGAACTTGAGAAGGTAGCTGTAGTAATCTCAAAATTTCTCATCACCTTTTCAGGGGCAACAGAACACTGTGAAAACTGTCAGGGACTTTCTCTGTCTTCCAGACCAGTCTTAAGCTGGTGGCATATAGGCTTTCCTTGATGAGGATAGAGAAATGGAGAAAAGTCGTGGGACAAGTTAAAAACTGCAGCTGCCAGAATTGGGTTGGGCTGAAGAAATACCCTCACTAAATGGGAGATATTCTGGATCTTCTGGAATTCAGGTTGATGGCAGTAAGAAACAGAAGAACACTTAAACCTTCCCTGAAATTCAAGATGATATGCATCCAAAAAACAAAACCAACCAAACAAAAAAAGATGGCATACATTCGTATAACAGGAGCCTACAGTGATGGAAATGAGTATGTGAAAGTAGAAAATTGTTGAACATTAAAATGATGTTGAATTTAACCACACCATAGAGATGATGAAGTGCAGTTTCTATGCTATGGGAAATAAACCCACATAATAGGATTTCCAGGAGAGAAAATCAATACAGAAATAATAAAAGAAAACTTTTTTTGAGTTGAAGAAAGATTCGAGTTGCCCAATTAGAGGGAAAAGGGGAATCCGGCAAAATTAGTGAAGAGCTCCTTCTTGGACATTCCTAGGGACAAAGAATAAAGAGCCTGGTGGCCTTCAGAGTAAATGACAGCATTTAATGACAGAAGCCCCAGAGCAATATCTGAGGGTTTTAAGAGGGAAAAGATTGTAACCCTGGGATCCTGCACTCATCCAAACCACTGGCCGTATGATAAAACCACAGAAAGACATTCTCAGCCTTGCAAGGATTTAGACATTTGCCACCCATGTATCTTTCCTGAAAAAATTACTTGTAGACATAGTCCCACCAATTGAGAAGGGAATCTAAATGCCAGAAATTAAAGATGTAATGGCAAAGAAATAATGATAAGGTATAAAGCCAATAAAATATAGAGTTAAATAATAAATAATTGCTAACATGGTTACGTGATTTACTGGAAATATTTAGAAACAATTCTTTTAAAAAAATAAAGGTAGAAAATGTAAACAATTTCCGATCATATCCACAAAAACAGGTATGAGGAAAAATCTGAAAGGATAATCATGGTGAGAAACAGGGGAAATAGAAGTGTGCTGTATTTCACTCTTTTGCAAGGGGAGTCATTAGCTGTGGTTTCATTCTTGACACTGATAAAGAAATACAGATTTACTTGACATCTGAATTAAAATAGCAAATTGAAACTCTCTTCTAGAGTTCTCCCCCCAAAACCTAGTATTTAGCCAAAAAAATGAGTTTAAAAGCATAACCCCAGTCCCCAAATTGTCATCAGTATCACTCAAACAAAGAAAGGAGTCCCACTTAAAGCCAAAAACTTTAAAACTGGCAACCAGGGAAAAAAACACAAGACATTTTGGAACTGAATAGAATGGCTCAGCTGTGCCCTCCAACCTCCAGGCCTGGTATGTCATCAGATTTATAATTTTTCCTAATACTTCTAAATCCAGAAGGAGAAAACTGAGGGGCACTCCATCCCTTTCCTTTCCTGACAGAGGAGTAGTGAAAATGCCTTTTGGAGAGAAAGGAGTAAAAAGCAAAAATGGAGTTCATGGAATGGGAAGAATAGCAGTAAAAGTTTCAGGGCTATGCAATTGAGTGCTCCAGGACACGTTGCTGTGGGATGGATTATATCACACCAGCCCCCCGCCTCCAGGGATAATGGGCCCCATCCAGAACATTCAGCAGTCCTTCCAAACAGAAGCAGAGGAAGGATGTTATGGATTGAACTGTGTCCCCCAAAATTCATATACTGGGGTCCTAACCCCCCAGAACCTCAGAATGTAACCTTATTTGGAAATCGGATTGTTCAGATGCAACAAATTAAGACGAGATTATTAGGCTGGACCCTAATCCGATATGAGTGGTGTCCTTATAAACAGGGGCGATTCGCACACATAGAGAACTCCCTGTGAAGATAAAGGCAGGAATTGGGATGATGCTTTTAACAAGCCAGGGAACACCAAAGACTGCCAGCAAACCACCAGAGGCCATGGGAGAGGCACGGCACTTTCTCGAAGCCCGCAGAAGGAACCAACCCTACCAGCAACTTGATCTTGGATTTCTGGCCTCCAGAACTGTGAGACAGCGCATCGGTGTTGTTTAACTCCCCATTTGTGGTTCTCTGTTATGGCAGCCCCAGGAAACACACAGATGGTACTCAGACACGCACGTGCACCTCGGGGCAGCTCCTCACCCCACCGCCACCCCCACCATTTCCTTGGACTTTACAAAAGTTGATGAAACATAAAATACCCAGATCTTACACTAAAGTAGGATGGGGCTGGGGGGAGGTGGGAGTGGGCTCAAATTTATTGGGAAGAGGGCCAAGGAGTAAATGGCACTTCCCACTGTACCAGAACAAACAGAAAATCTGCATAAAGCTGACTAAGAAGGAGCAAGATGAAGAGAAATGGTACAGAAACTACCCAAACCCACTTCAGAAGTGAATAAAAAAATTAATAACCTGAATAAGAGAAAGAGCCTGACTGTGGTGGACACTTTCATAAACTGCTTGGATTCCCCTCAGCAATGGATGTACTTCCTCAGTCGCCGACAGTGCTGCTGTCAGACAGCTCCCAGGGGTCAGCCTGGGGACTGTGGCAGCTAAAGGAGTCATCTCACCCAAGGTCATGCCCACCTCCCAGACTGATCAACACGGGGGTATTAGGACTCAGCCCCTTTGCAGCATCTTGGGACATCTCTGAAGTGTCAGAGGTCCCTGTGGTGTTGGCTGAGGCATTGTAACTGCATCGCAGCTGGACTGCTTCCTCTGCCCAATCTTGCCTTCATGCCTTCTCCCCTACAGGTGTTGGTCCTGGGGAACCCAACCTGTGACACTAGAAGAAAACAGAACTCAAGAAACAGAAGGAAATTCCTCAATGCCTTCAAGCTATAGAATTACTTAATTAGAACATGCATTTATGCGCACGTGTGTGTGTGTGTGTGTGTGTGTAAAGATGGGGGCTTGCTATGTTTCCCAGGCTGGTCTTGAACTCCTGGCCTCAAGCAATCCTCCTGCCTCAGCCTCCCAGAGTGCTAGGATTACAGGCATGAGCAAAAACAACAGAATAAGATGAAAAGAAGAAATCTGAGCCTACAGAAACAAATTGAGAACCAAAACAACATAAATTCAGAGCCAGTGAATAAATTAGAAATAGAAATAGCAAGGAACAGAATGAAATGATTGTCTGCAGAAGGAAATGACTGCTAAAAATGCAATGAATGTCGTAGAAGAGAGACTGGTAATAATCCCAGTGAATGCAGATGGAAAAGACAAAGACATGAAAGCAACTGGGGAGAAACTAGTAGATGTGGAAGGCAAAGATGCTCCCAGATGCTAAAACAAGCGTTCCCGAGGTAGCAAAACCCAACAAAGGGAATGGAAGATAAACTCAATGATATCAAGAGAGATATCCCTCAAACACAGAAGAAATATAATCTGTACATGAAAAGAGAACATTGAATTCCAGGATGTATTATTATTATTATTATTATTATTATTTTGAGACGGAGTTTTGCTCTGTCACCCAGGCTGGAGTGCAGTGGTGCGATGTCAGCTCACTGCAACCTCTGCCTCCCCGGTTCAAGCGATTCTCCTGCCTCAGCCTTCCGAGTAGCTGGGACTACAGGCATGCGCCACCACACCCAGCTAATTTTTGCATTTTTATACAGGCGTGACCCACCATACCTGGCCCAGGATGTATTTTTTTAAATACAGACAAGATCTCACTGTTGCCCAGGCTAGAGTGCAGTGGCACAATCATAGCTCACTGTAACCTCGAACTCCTGCTGGGCTCAAGTAATACTCCCTCCTTAGCCTCCCGAGTTGCTGGGACTACAAGTGCCACCCACTGAGCTGGCTAATTTAAAAAACAAATAAAAAAACAAACACTTTTTCTAGAGATGGAATTTCACTATGTTGCTCAGACTGGTCTCAAACTCCTGACCTCAAGTGATCCTCCTGCCTCAGCCTCCCAAAGGGATGAGATTACAGGAATGAGCCACTGCGCCCAACCCCCAACAAATTTTTATACCGAATTTTCAACATCAAGACAGGTTTTGTTAAGATGTTGATTTTAATGATAAAGTTTTCCCAGGCATCTGAACAGAAGAAACAAATTGCCTACAAAGAGAAGAAATATCACACGGGTCTCGGGCTTTTTCCTAGCGATAATCAGCGCTTGAGAACAATGGAGTAACATATGCAAAGTTCTAAGGGAAGAAACACACGACCCGAGATTGTTGCAAACAAGCAAAATGGCATCAAACGTGAAGGAAACTGACAGACCTTCTCAAACATGGGAGAATTCATGGACTGAAACACTCATGAACCCTCCTCAAAAACACCACCTGGCAAAGAAATGGCACTAATTAAGAGAATAATAGGAATAAATAACTCAGGAACAGAGAAGCTGTGGTTATATTCCCTAAAGGTAAGAACAGAATCCACTAAAATAGAGAACTACTCCTAAAAGATGGGATTATGGAGACAGAGAAGACGGGAATGGTATCGATCTAGACAATGAAAAAGACAGAAGAAAGAAGAGTTGCCACAGAGTTTCACTCTCAAAGAGAGTGCTCCTGTCTGTCTTTCAAATCACGGAGACAATAAATATACTCTTTAAAAATATACAGTGATGGCAGCCTCTTAAATGTCTTTTTACCACCTTGACGTTAGAAGAATCTTTAGGACATAAATCCTCTTGTGAATAAATATTTATTTGAAGTGCAAGAACTCCACTTCAGTTTCCTTAAGAAAAAATTCAGAAGGCCAGGCACAGTGGCTCACGCCTGTAATCCCAGCACTTCGGGAGACGAAAGTGGGTGGATTTCCTGAGGTCAGGAGTTCGAGACCAGCCTGGCCAACATGGCAAAACCCTGTCTCTACTAAAAAAAATAAAATAAAAATTAGCCAGGCATGGTGGTGGGCACCTGTAATCCCACCTACTCAGGAGGCTGAGGTAAGAGAATCACTTGAACCTAGGAGGCAGAGGTTGAAGTGAGCCAAGATCATGCCACTGCACTCCAGCCTGGGTGACAGAGTGGGACTCTGTCTCAATTAAACAAAAAATTCGAATAAAACCACAATTAATGCTTTTAAAAATTAGAAATAGCACTTGTAACATAATCCCACTTAATAACAGTGTATCTAAATTTGATCATCCATTTGTCCTTTTTTCTGTAAGTCCTTTTATCCATATGCGTGGCAAGATTCCAGAAACTGTGTGACTGCTGATAGTTTTGAGGTGGTGAGATTAAAAAAAAAAAAAAACTTTTACTTATCTTTATACTTTTCTACATTCCTTTAATTCTTCATAATGACCATTTATTAGTTTTGTAAGAACAATAGTCATTTTCTTTTAAAATATAGGAACAAATACCTAATGTGTTAACTGTTAATTCCACATAGGAACAAGGACATTTGGTCTTTTTGTGGGGGGTTTATAGTTTTGCAATTTTCAAGAATATTTTTCTAAATAAACATATATATTCATAGATATACACACATAGATATACACACACATATACCCATGTACATACATACATCGGTAGAATAGGATATATGATTTTCCAAATAATCAGAGAAAAGAGAATGAAGAACGTGTAATCAATATGGCAAAATGCAGGAAAATAAAAGGGAAGCGTAAGAAAGCCCCCAAAATCAGGAGGCAACATAGGAAAAGAGATGGTTTGAGAAGCTGCTTGTTCTCAGGTTTGCTGATTTTTAGGAACATCAATTGATTTATTTTCATGGACTGCATATCATTATTTCATTATTATTACTATTTCATTATTGAGTGTTTTACTTCTTTTAGACAGTTTTAGGCACTGTGCTAAGGACTTTTCTATATGTCATTAAATTCTACCACAAGCCTGGAAGGTAAGTGTAATTATCCCGTTTCGAAGATGAGAAAAGTGAGGTCCAGATAGATTGGCAACTAGCCCAGGTGGCAGAATCAAGATGGAGCCCCAGTGAGTCTGACTTCAACACTCATGCCCATCACTGCCTCCTCTCAACCCCTCCCCATGACTCTGCCTCCCTCTGCAGCAGGATCAAGTGTGCACCATGCCTGGGGCAGAGTGGGGTGGGAAGGGGTGGGATGGGGTCGGGGGATCAGGCACTCACCGGGATTAAGATTGGCTCTGGTTCCTGCTCCCCAGGGACACATTCACCTAGGCCACAGAGCAGGAGAGAGGAGTGAATAAGAGGACCAGGCTCAGGGGCCATCCTAGACCCAGATTTGTTTCTTTGGTGAGCATCGTGCTGGGAACTTGTCATGCCTTAGTCCACTTCATGAATGGTCCTGCCTGCATGGCTTGCTCAAGGCCATTCACTGGAAAAGCAACGGACTGGTGACTGAACCATCATTACCATCTGTCCACCCCACCCCACCCCACTAGCATCATTTTATAGGCATCTGGCAAGAATAGCAAGAGCTAACACTGAGCATTTATGAGCACAGTGCTATTGTGCTTATATTGCATTGCCTTTTACAGCAACTTCTAAGGAAGGTGTTATTATGCCCAATATACAGATGAGGGAAATGAGGCCCTGAGAGGTTGACTAGCCAGAGGCCACACAGTTAAATTTGAATCCAGGTGCTCTTGATGGCAGCAGTGGGCCATCCGGAGTGTCCGCTGCCATCACACTAGCTGCAGCAGGGAGGCACGAGGGTCTGTTACTCCAGACCCTGGCCCCATGTTGCCATTCTCGCCCACCATCATTGCAGAGAGGTCGTGGGGAGGAGGCTGACAGTCCCCGGATCCCACCTCTGGGAGCCCCTGGAGCCTGCCACCCTGGGGGCCGTCACAGTGGGGCTGGGCTGAGTCACCTGCCAGCAGGGGAGCAATACAGTTGGGCAGAGAGGGCCCCTGGGGCAGAGCTGGGCCCAGGACATTGCTGCACTTGCACACAGGGCACAGGGCTGGGCCTGGGGTGTGGAGCTGGGGCTATGCTTCGGGGGCCTGGGGCAGGAAATGGGAGTGGCGCCCACTTCAGGGACCCAGCCAGTGGTGCAGCCATCAGGCCCACCCCACTGAGGGCACCGGGTTCCTGTGCCTCGGGAGGAGGCTCTGTGTGAAGCCACCGGGGGCCATGTCCCCAGGGTCCACCCCACATTGGGGTGACCGCCAAGCCTGACACTCTGGATGGCTGGGCCTGGGGCCTACAATCCACTCCTGGAGGCACCCTTTTGGCAGGGCTGCGAGCCAGGCAAGGGGAGCCTCAGGCCATCCCTGAGTGCTGCGGCCATGGAGGGAGCGTGTCACGATGTCACCCCAGCCCTAGACACCGGTCTGGGCCCACCAACAGCCCCTGCCCCAGGCTGCAAGGGGGTGCGGCTGGGGCTGCACGCCCCATTGAGCTGGTGAGAGCTGGGCACAAGTGGGAACCCTGCCCCTTCTGAGTTGGTGGGGCAGGAGCTCCCCAAGTGCAGCAGCAGCTGCGCTGCTGTGGCTGTGGACCCAGGCATGTCTGCACTCTCAGAGGCCCAGGAAGGTCCCCTGCCCACCACAGACTCTAGGATGACTGCTCCCACTGCCTGGCTTCTCCCTGCTGTTGGTGCCTGCTTTATCTTGGAGCAAGATCAGGTCTGAGCCAGGGTGCTGCTGAAGCCTGGACAGGTGTGCACACGTTCAGGGCAGTGCTGACATGCCAGCTCCCGGTTGCCTCAGCCCCCTCCAGACTTGGGATGTCAACAAGCATGAGAGGGAGGCCAAGTGGGGGCTGATGGCAGCTGGCACTGGCCTGGAGGCGCCCCTTGGTATGAATAGCCTGGGTGCCATGAATAGCAGCAGAAGGCAGACAGGCTCCTGAGTGGAAGGAAGCTGGTCCCCGGTGAAGCCCCACCTTCAAGCCGGGAAGGGCCTGAAGCCTGGGGGCTGGGCCACCAGTCCCATGAACCAGATGGGGAACTTGTGGTGCTTTCCCCTGGGCCTACCCATGGCTGCCCATGGGCCAGTCAGTACAAACTTGCACGCAGAGCGCCCATAGAAATCCCAGACTCAGCCAGACTTGAGGAAAGGACAGAGATGAAAACCCCAGGCTCAGCCAGATTCAAAGAGAGGACAGAGAGACAAGGGGAGACAATGGGATGACCTGCCTGCAGAGAGGAGACACCCACTCTAGGGCCTCCTCTCTGCTGAGAGCTGCAGCCTCAGCAGATGACCTGCCTGCAGAGAGGAGCTTCCCATTCCCGGGTCTCTGCTCTGCTAGGAGCTGAACACTCATCAGAACGCCCTGGCTGCAGAAAGGAGCTGCCCACGCAGGTCCCCTCCAAGCTGTTCTGTTGCTCAGTAAAGCTCCCCTTCATCTCGCTCACCCTACATTTGTCTGCATACCTCATTCTTTCTGGTCACAGGACAAGAGCTTAGGACCCATCAAATGGCAAGGCTAACTGTAACACAAACAGGGCTGAAACATGCCCCTTGCTCACCACATTGCAGGTGAAGAGAAGGAGAGAAAAGCTGTGGTCCTTTGGGGAGCCCAGACCTGGGAGCTCCCCGAGCTGGCACCCATGCCAGCACCTGGAGCTGCCCACCCCATGGCAGCAGCCAGCATGTCTGACTACAGTGGCTAGACCCCACGCTCACTCATACACGCCTTGCCGCTTCGTGCCTGAGTCGCAGTCTCCCTTGGAGGTGTGGGATCCAGGCCAGTAGCATGAGCCAAGCATAGCATAATCTACCAGGCCAAGTGGGTGGAACCAGCCCAGCAGACCCAAGCAAAACTCAGGCAAAGGCACCACCAGCCACAGAGGTTTACAGCCAGAAAAGCAATGCCCCAAAGATCCCGTAACACTCTGATTCCTGAGCCCATCCTCTTAGTCCCAAAACTGTTTGCCTCCTAAGAGGTATCTATGGATTCTGGCTACAACCTCCCTGAGACACATGGCCGTCGAATGAACACTGAATGGGTTCTAGTCTAAGCTCTGCTAGGAATAAGCTGTGAGACTTGGAGCAAATCCATTGGCTTCCCGATTCACTACAGAGGGGAGGCTGTGGCCCCTCTTTATCTCAGAGGATTATAGTAAGGACCCAGGGGCTGGGATGGTCTCTGGGGCCCACAAGGGATGAAGAGGGGACAGGATATTGAGGTGGGGGGTTGCTATGTACCTCGGTCAGCCATGGTGAAGATGGAGTCCTCAGGGATGCCCACACCCTGGGCAACCACTCTGAAGTCCTGCAGGAGAGTTTCCCTCAGCTGCGGCTTCCGCCCTGCAAGGAGGAAGCACAGGAGACACCTAGAACCACCAGGTGCCTGGAGTGGAAGGGCCTGAAATGATTTTGCCCAGTGATTTTCCCTTATGGAAAATTTGAAAACTATTGATGCAGTTGAATCTATTCGATACACTTAGGGAAAGACAGGCTCCCAAGAGGAAGAAGGGCCTGCCTAGGTTCCCACCCAGGTCTCCTGAGTCCCCACGGAGGACTCTTCCCCCCCTTTTTTTTTTTTTTTTTTTTTTTGAGACGGAGTCTCCCTCTGCCACCCAGGCTGGAGTGCAGTGGTGCAATCTCGGCTCACTGCAAGCTCCGCCTCCCGTGTTGACGCCATTCTCCTGCCTCAGCCTCCCGAATAGCTGGGACCACAGGCGCCCGCCACCATGCCCAGCTAGTTTTTTTGTATTTTTACAAAATACAGGATTTTACCGTGTTAGCCAGGATGGTCTCGATCTTGATCCCCTTTTTTTTTTTTTTTTTTTTTTTTTGAGACAGGGTCTTGCTCTGTTGCCCAGGCTGAAATGCAGTGGCCCAATCATGGCTCACTGCAGCCTCAAATTCCTGGGCTCAAGTGACCCTCCTGCCTAAGCCTCCTGAGTAGCTGGAACTGCAGGCACATGCACTATGCCCAGCTAATTCTTTAATTTTTCGTAGAGATGCAGTCTCAGTATATTGCCCAAGGTGGTCTCAAACTCCTGGCCTCAAGCAATCCTCTTGCCTTGGCCTCTCAAAGTGTTGGGATTACAGGTGTGAGCCACAGCACCCAGCCCCCACTGGTTCTTTTAAGGGCCTGGAGGCTGTGTAATTCTCTGGGCCTGGAATTTTAGAGATCAAAAAAAGGGAATTTCACCTCCTCCAGGGAGACTCAATGATTGTACCTTTCTCCAAACTGGAGTTTTGTCAGAAAGAAAAAGCAAAACTCCCTGCCGTTACCCACTCCACTGTCCATAAATCAATGTCCTCCCACCCTTAACTCCAATGGGCACATCTAGTAATAAGCTATTACCGTAGAGCTTGGCAGTAATGGTGGGTCCATGACGGCGGCTGAATTTCTTGGTCAGGAAAATGGCGTACTCATCATAGTTGGTGTGGACCACATAGGACTCCATGGTTATGTTCCATTCTGTATGGGAGGTGCAGGCAGACCAAAGGGATCAGTAGTCAGAAGACTATTCCAGCTGGAGGTCTGTCACCTGTTTACTCACACGTCATCTCCTCATCCATCCATCTATCCACCTGTGCCTTCCATATCTCCATTTATCAATTCATCCATATTCAGTCTCTCCCTATTCACCCATCTATATCCTCCATGTACTCATATTAATTCATCCACCATCACTCAATCCATCTATCCTCTCCATACATCAATCCATCTCCCTTCCTTCCTTCTTTCCTTCCTTCCTTCTTTCCCTTATCACTCCATCAATTTACCTATTAGGCAACTGACTGATTGACTCATTTATCCTTTACATATATTCAGTTACCAATCATTTCTTCTTTCATCCATCTATCCAGCCAAACATTCATAAGTTCAGCCCTAACACAATTGTTTGGCACATAGAGCATATTCAATAAACATTGTCTGAACTAACAAATAAATTCATGTCCAAATTCCTCTCTCACTTTGCATCATGCCCACTGTACAAGGTAGATGCTTACTAAATTTTTATCAACTGATAGGAGGTGCCTAAGAAAACATGAAGGCTGGTGAAATCAGCACCATCACCCTACTCCGGGCATGGGCACCAGGGGGGCAGGGAAGGAGAGAGAGAAGGGGAGGAGGAGAGGAGGAGAAGGAGGAGGAAGAGGAGGAGTTGTTTGGGGGAAGGCTAGATGACATCTCAGCTAAATGGGAGGAACGGTTACAGAGGCAGAGGGAGCTGAGGACATCAAGGTATTTTCAAGCAAAGGAGAGAGTGTGCATGTCTTCCACTCCACTTACTGGATTTGTGATAGAGAAACTTCCCGTCAGTATCTGTTTTCTCATAAGCTCCAGACATCTCCTCACAAACACCTTTCCTAGAAATGAACAAATCAAAAGGAAGGTCACTCCCAGTAGAGATCATCATCCTGACACTCAACCCTCCTGCAGGGCTCTTTCCAAATGCCTTGGTTTTGGGGAGTCTTTTTGTTTGTGTGGTTTTGTTTGCTTTCTAATTTGGAAATGAACATCTCCAAATGTCTTATTTAATCCTCACACTAGCCCTGAGAGACTCCCATTTTCCATATGACGGAGGGACAGAGAAGAAGAAACCAATCCGTGCCATCCTCCTGGCAAAGCCAGCACTGAAACCACCTTCCTTAATCAAATCTACACATTATACTGACACAGGAGGAGCTGGAGTGATGAATTCCTGCACTCATCCATGTATTGTTCTGTGTCTCTCTTGCCCCAGTTTTCTCATTTATAAAATGGGGATCATGATAGTTTCTACCTCACATGGTTAGTGTGAGGATCAACTGACACATATGTAAAGAACTTGGAGGAAGCACTATATATGTATTAGTTATTATTGCTACAATGGGCACTATTTATCCAATGGACATTTATTGGGCAGCACCTATGTGGCAAGCCCTGTGCTACATGCCAGGGATACATAAGAGCGCAAAACAGACCCCATCCCCTGGGGTTCCTGGAGCTTGCAATTGAGTGGGTCAGGCAGGCAGGCGAGAGGCAGATGCAGTCAGTGGGAGAAGTACCACATGGGGGGATGTGTGAGGTGCTCTTCCGGCACAAAGAAGGGCAGGTAACCTGAACCTGGGTGTCTGGGAGGGTTTCCTGGAGGAGGTGACATGAAGCCTGAGTTCCGAAGAATCCACAGGAATTAATTAGCCCAGGGAAGTGAGGAGAAGTGCTCCCAGTAAAAGGAACGTCAGGCGCAAGGACCTGGAGGCGTGAGAGTTCCAGAACCGAAAGAAGGTCCACATGGGTAGACTCAGAGTACACGGCAGAGTGTGTGGCAGGGAGTTCTGGGTTCTGGGAGGGCCCTGGAAAGCCACATCAAGGGTTTGAATCTTACTCCCAGGGCAGTGGGGAGTCATGGAAGGGTCTCGAGCAGATTTGAGTTTTCAAAAGGTCTTTCTGGCTATTGGGTGAAGAGTGGATGGGGTGGAAGGGTGGAGATCAGAGGTGGGGAAAGAGTAGAGAGGTTGTGGCAGACAAGCAGGAAAGAAAGAGAGGTGGCTTGGACCAGGGTGGTGGCAGTGGAGAGGGGAGAAGTGAGCAGGTTGGGGGGATTTAGGAGGACAATGGGCAGGACTTGATGATGGGTGACAGGGGAGAGAGGAGCCCAGTTCCCAGGTTGGGCCCCTGGGGAGTTGAAGTGCCCACACTGGGCTAAGGAATGCCCAAGGGGGAGGAGCAGTTTGCAGAACAGGCACAGTGCTGGGACACACTGCCCTCAAGGAATAGATAGGACACCTGAAAAGGGCGGTCCTGGTGGAGGAGAGTAGAGGGATCTGGGGTTCAGCAGGAAGGTCCTGGCTGGAAGCAGACATCTGCAACTTCCCAGGATGGACGGGGCTGGGAAGGTTGTGGGTCTCTTGGTCTCTCTCAGCTTTCTGGCCCCACCCCAATGCTCACCGCCAACGAGTGCTGGTCGTGCTGATCTCCGCCTCTGTAGCGCCTTCTCCCAGCACCAGCGTGCTCACTGTCATCCTGTCCATGATCTTCTTCAGCCAGGGGCAGGTGGAACCGATGGCCAGGTTGTACCACTTCCCATAGATCTAGGAGGCAGGCGAGCTCTGGGGGTCTGTACCAGTCTCAGACCTCAAAGCAGACCTGGCTGACATCTGCTCCCTGCCCTCCACCGCCTCCTCCTCTTCCCCCTCCTCCTCCTCCTCCTTCTTCTCCTTCTCCTCGAGATGACTTATCCTTTTAAGGGATAATGTCTTATGACTAATCAGAGGCCACACACCTTCAAGGGAGGACAGATCCCTAAGAGTGGAGTTCCAGGCATCACAGCGAGCCCAGAGAAGCAGGTGTGCAACTGGGGTCCCAACCTGCCCTGCAGAAGGGCTTACTTTATCGAGATGTGGGATCTGTCCATAGCTTCATCAACCACTGCTCCCCAAGAGCTGGAGTCCTGTCTTTTACTCCTCCAGTGATGGGGTAGCCCCACCTCACAAGGCAGCCCACAACCCCATGTTAGGAAGTATTTCAGAAGTGTGATGAACATGATGGGGTCATTCAGGACAGGCCTGCTGCCTCTTCCTCCTGAAAGCGCACAGGACAGCTGAAGGAGCCCTCAGGCTCCTGCAGAACAGGTCAATGTGCCCCACGTCCTTTGTGTCCCAGACTGCCACAGGGACCTGCTTCTCATTGCCCCTCTGCCACGACCTTTCCTTATCCCTAAAAGTAAACAAAACCCACACGACACCACAGCTAGAAGGTTCTGACACCCTTTATACAGACATGGAGACTGAACCGAAGGTGGGCAAGGGTCTGCTCAAAGCCACCCCGGGATTTAGGGTAGAGTGGGGGTTGGAAGACAGCTCTGGCACTCGCAGGAGAGTGTCCTGCCCCAGTCCAGGTCTCTCCGTGTGCCCAAGCCTCTGAATGTCCCCCAACCGCATTCTCTGTCCTGCTCCACCTCTTCCCATAAGCCCCACATGCCCAACCCGAAAGCTGCTGGCCACATGTCCACCCTGTGCCACCCCAGGTGTCTGTCCGCAGTCAGGCCGGATGTGGCAGGGGATGCAGGAAGAGCTAAGGGAAAGATGCCACAGGGAGAGGGGAGTCATTAGAGAAGGAAGGGCTGGGAGTGGGGTGGGCAGAGAGGTCTGGGCAAAGCTAGATGCCTGCACGGGGGCTGCAGATTAGTGGCAGGCAGGACAAAGCCTTCTCTGGAGTGGGTTCCCATTAACACAAGGATTCCCCTTGGAGCCCACGAGGACAGTGCAGAAGGTGAGGATGTTTGACTCATAGAATGTCAGCCAAGAGGCCCACAGAATGGCAGGGGATAGAGCTGTACCTTCAAAGGATCCCATAATCCCAGATGATCTGAGTAGAAGCCTGAGACCCCGAGACAGGCAGCACTTGCTCAGCAGGGCCCATCTGCCTGGAGTCCCCATCACCACAGCCACCCCACCACATCCACCCCACCACAGACAGCGGCAGCCTCACCCGAGAGACGTTGAAGTTTTCCTGCACTTGGATGTTGTCGGGCGGCGTCGGCACAGGGCCGGCGCTCACTGCCAGGCAGGCACTCAGCAGCAAGAGCAGGGCCCCGAGGCTCCTCATGGCTCTAGGCTCCTCTGCCTTGGTGTATCCCACAGGCTCGGTCTAGCAACAGAAGGGCCACTGCCTCCCTGCCCAGGGTAGCTGTGAACTGAGGCTGGGGAAGGGGCCTGTGGCTTGTCGGTGACCTCAGTGTTTGCCCTGCTCGGCTGGGGCCAATTACAGCCCCAAGGCCAGCTCCGATCGATCCCTGTAGCCTGGCTGGGGTCAACAGTACCAAGAGGCCGGGATGGCTGCTTCAGAAGAGGCATTGGCCAAGCACAATAGGGCCCTGGGGCACCAGGGTTGGGCTCCGCCCCCCCCAAAAGTCCCCCTCAGATTCCCTACCTGTCACTGGGGTCATGCGAGGATGGGGAGTGACCTGGCCTTTCTGCTGAGTCATACCATCTGGACCTCACAGCCCTGTGAGCCAGCAGGCCAAGGCTGATTGGGCCCATTTCTCACAGGAAAAAACTGAGGCCCAAGGAGAGGAAGTGGCTTGCCAGAGACCTCAGGGAAGTCTATGGGCAGAGCCAAGCCCAGAATCCAGGTATCCTGTCCCCAGATTTCCTTCTCCAGCCCCCAGGCTTGCCCTAGCCTTTGCAAATAATAGAGACATTAAGAATGATGACTGTTATGAGCTTCCATTCACTAAGCACCTGCTCTGTGCTGGCTGTGGCTGTGTACCAGGCACTTTACACGTGCCACGGGCTTCCAGTGAATCCCCACAACAAGCTTATGAAGTAGGCGCTATTTGTCCCCTTAACAGACAGAGGAGTTGAGTCTCCAAGAGTGAAGCGACTTGCCCAGAATCCCTCAGCCGGGAGTGGAGTAGCTGGGAAAGGCACGGTTGAGACCATGGACGTGGGAGCCAAGCAGCCTACAGTGGCACTCACTGCTGTGTGACCTTGGGCAAGTCACTTTGCCTCTCGGTGCCTTGGTTTCCTCATCTGTAAATGGGGATAATAATAGCTCCTAGCTCCTAGCATTGTTGAGTGGGCACCTGCAATGTGCTAGGACAGTACCCAGCATAGAATAAGAGCTGAGTGTTTGTGGCGGGTTGAACAGTACCCCCTCCAAAATCCATGTGCATCCCGAACCGCAGAAGGAACCTGATTCGCAGATGTGATTAGTTAGATGAGATTGAACTGGATGACAGGGGTTCTAAATCCAATGACCGGTATCTTTATAAAAGAATGGCAAGGGAGACTCAGACACAGGGACACAGAGAGAAGCATAAGGAAGATGTGCCGTGAAGCCGGAGGCAGAGATGGGAGGGATGCAGCTACAAGTCAAAGATCACCACGGATTGATGGCAGCCACCAAAAGCTAGCAAAAGGCAAGGAAGGATTTTCCCCCAGAGCCTTCAAAGGGAACGTGGCTCTGCTGAAAACTTGGACTCAGGTGTCTGACCTCCAGTGCTGGGAGAAGACATATTTCATAGCAGCCCTAGGAAACTAATATGGTAGTTATTAAACTTAAGGTTTTATTTATTTATTTATTTATTTTTATTATTATTTTTTTGAGACGGAGTTTCACTCTTGTCGTCCAGGCTGGAGTGCAGTGGTGCGATCTCAGCTTACTGCAACCTCCGCCTTCTGGACTCAAGCAATTCTTGTGCCTCAGCCTCCCAAGTAGCTGAGATTACAGGTGCCCGCCACCACACCCGGCTAATTTTTGTATTTTTAGTAGAGACAGGGTTTCATCATGTTGGCCAGGATGGTCTCTAACTCCTGACCTTGGCTAATCCGCTCTCCTCAGCCTCCCAAAGTGCTGGGATTACAGGCGTGAGCCACTGCGCCCAGCCTAAATTTAAGATTTTAAATGAGAACTTTTTAAAACCCAGGTCAGTTGTCTGTGTGCTCACACTCTTGCCAGCAATACCACAGGCCTCTCTATTAATTTCCCTTCTCCAGTGGTCAAAGCTACTGTCCTTACTTCCTCCCTGCTCTTGGCCTGGAACATTCCATACTCTCAGCCACCTCTCTGCTAGAGCTGGGAATGACCCCTTCAGGCAGGCAGTCCCAAGAATAAGACCCCTGCTCATGTGAGAATCGAAGGATTCCCCCACGTAGTCAGTGCAGAAACAAATGGTGCATCATGTCTCTTCTGGAACGTTCAGTCAGTAGATCCCTCTTTCACTGGTATCCAGAACAAGCGTGCTTCTATTCATAAATGTGTTTCCTTTGCTCCGTCACCCTAACCTTGGCCAGTGATTGCATTCCCTTCTTGCTTTGGCTGCTAGGAAGCTCAAAGCCATGATGTAAGTTTAAGCACAGTTACTGTCTTGGTTTAGCTTTCTGGGACAGTTATCTTCCTGTTCCTTGTGTTCACAAAGTTTCTCAATCTTTGAGGTTTTGATTAATGATGGTAGCAAGGAGGTGGTAAACCCCCGACTTCTCCTCTTTCTGCGTGACGTTGGGGGTGGCGTTCCCTCGCTAAAGACCACTTTCCTAATCTGTGAACTGAAGAAAACAGTTCTTGTTCTGTCAAGAGGCCAAGAGAGACAATGTGTGAGGAAGTGTTCTATAAACTGTCCACTGCCTTACCTGTGTGGTGGCTCAGGGTGTCTGTCTTTGGAGGAGGCAGGCCTGGTATAAGAATAAATAACAATGAACCACTAATAGGAATAAAGTCATCCTACTAAGCCTGCTTACAGTGCATGAAGATGGCTCGCTGACCTTCATGTTGGGCCTGCATGACTAGGGTTATCAGCCCCATCGTCCAGGTGGGAAGCCTGAGATGCGCAGGCGTGTTCAGAGCCCCAGTCCTAGCCACTCTTGGACAGCGCTGTTCATTCAGTTGCACAGCCTCTCCTGGGGGTGGGGAGAAGCCCAGAGGAGAAGTCCAGGACGTTGATCTCTTCTCCTGCCTCCAGGAATGTTTGTGCTCCTGAGATTATTAACCAGAGCAAACTCAGAGAGTAAATGCTGCCAAGGGCCACTTGGACTTTTGACTGCTTTTTAAAAATTAACCTTGGGACACGAGGTTGTGACCAACAGTGGTCAGAGAGTTTCTGCCCCCTCTTCCCCTTCTGGCTGCTGGGGTGGGAGGATGGAGCCTTTGGGGTCCCTGCCCTCCTAGGGGGCCCAGGGGTCTAAGGGTCCATGGGAATTGCTAGGTTCTGAAACCATTTGGTTGTGGGGGAGGGTCTCGCCCCTCGCAGGAGACCTCAGAGCCTCAGGGGTGCCCAGTGCAATACGGTATAGAGACCTCCATTTTCAGATGCACATACTGGGACTCAGGGAGGGGATGGGACTTGGTCAAGGTCACCCAGTGTGTGGCTGAGTTGGGGCCAGACAGGCCTGACTGTAGCACCCAGGCTCTCCCCTCGTCATTTATTCTTGTGTCTACTTATTCTTTTGCCAAATACGCACTCCTTGTTTGGTGCTAGGGAAAGGATGGACATATGACAGGCCTCCCGGAGCTTCCTCAAGGCCTGGGATTGGGAAACAGACAAGGTGAGAAGACGATGAGACAGGATGTTTGCTTCAGCGATTGGGGAAGCAGAGGCCAGGACAAGGGAGTCAGAACCCAAGAGTAGGAGTGAGCCAGACAACAGTGCAGGGGGAGTGGGTGCAGGGGGACGGGAGTGGGTTTCAGGCACAGGGAACAGCAATTGCAAAGGCTTAGAGGAAGAAAACAGAGAGAGAGAGATGCATTTGGAAACCAGAAAATAAAAATAAATCTACAGGTCTGGAGCTTGGGGACAGAAGGGAGTGGTGAGAGTGAGGCTGGGGAGGTGGCTGAGGTCCAGTAGGTGGGACCTTGTTGCCGGGCCAAGGGGTGTTGTTTGGGAGTACACGGAGGGGGGGGCGCTGGTGAGTTTTCAGAAGTCAAGGCCAACCACATAAGTAATCGGGAGAGATCCATCGGGAGGTAGCATAAGCAGGAGACCCAGGAAAGTAACTCCTTAGGAGGTTTTCCAGGAAAAAGGAAGGGGCCAGGCCAGGGCACTAGGACCTGGTGACTGGACCCGCAGGGACATCGGGGACATTGACTGGGACTCTGACCAGAGGGTGCGGTCAAGGTTTGAGTCCTCCTCTGCCAATGGTGGAATGATAGGGTGACTTTCTCCGTGACAGGAGGCCTTGCCTCCAATGTCTGACCTTGTTCAGTTTCCACGGCCTCGTGTCACAGCCTGTCCACTCAGGGTTCCCATGGCGTGGCAGGAGGTGCACACCACCCATAACTCCATGACCAGTGGCGTGGACGGGTGTTCTCACTGCCCTGTGATTTCTAGGCATCGCTACTCATCCCTACACCTCCGTCCCAAAGAGCAAGTCCACCCAGAGACTTGAGTCCTAGTCCTTGTGGCTTGCTGGGGGACAATAGGGCAGTCCTTTCCCTTCATGGCTTCAGAGTTGAAATAATAACTGAATGAGGGTCACTTGTGAAAATGCACCCCAAGTGTGTAGATTTGTAGGACTCCTGTCATCATAGGCCCTTGGTACCGCGTGCGCTCCAGCTAAGGGCTCCACACATAGCTGGAACTGCACTAAGGTGTGAACTTCCCTTGTCCACCAGGGGGCAGCAGAGAACTTCCAGAAAGACCTACCAGGGTTTGCTCAGAGATTATTCTGTACAGATGGAGACAGGCCAGGAGCAAAGGCTCAAAGAGGTACAACGAGAGCTCGCGCCCAGGCTTCCTTGCCCCAAGCCTACTTAAAATCCCCTGCTGAGTATAAAACATTTGGCCTCTACCTTGCCCATCCCTACCCTGCTAGAGAGCTTGATGCTTGGTTGGGGCCCTTCAAAAAAATAGTTTTGCTGTGGAACTAGAATTGGGTGCAGTTGCTGTAGACCACAAAGGCTACAATAATTTTACTAAGTTTTTACTGCCTGCCAAGTCCATGCAGAGCACTGCAAGAGCATGTCATTCTAAATCCTCTATTAAGAATATTTTTGGAGGCCGGGTGGAGTGGCTCAGGCCTGTAATCCCAACATTTTGGGAGGCCGAGGCGGGCGGATCACCTGAGGTCAGGACTTGGAAACCAGCCTGGCCAACAGGGTGAAACTCCTACCTCTACTAAAAATACAAAATTAGCTGGGTGTGGTGGTACACGCCTGTAATCCCAGCTACTTGGGGGCCTGAGGCAGAAGAATCATTTGAACCCAGGAGGCAAAGGTTGCAGTGAGCTGAGATCACTCCATTGCACTCCAGCCTGGGCAACAAGAGTGAAACTCCATCTCAAAATAAAAGAAAAAGGGAAAAAAAGAATCTTTTTGTGGGGTGGTGGGGAGGGAGAGCATCAGGAAGAATAGCTAATGGATGCTGGGCTTAATACCTAGATGATGGGTATATCTGTGCAGCAAACAACCATGGTACCTGTTGACCTACGTGGCAAACCTGCAGATCTGCACATATACCTCAGAACTTCAAATAAAAGTTGAAGAAAAAAAAAAATCTTATTCTGCTGGTAGCCCTATTTTGTAGATAGGAAAACTGAAGCTAAGAGATCAGGTGATCATGTGTTGAAGGTCACCCAGACATTAAATTCAAACCAAGATCTGTTTCTGTTACACTTAAGGCACTCTGCTGACCCTATCTCTTGTCTCCTGGCTAGAACTTAGGCCCTGTTCTTTAGACACTTGGAATTGATGAGTCTCCCTTCATTGGACTCCTCATAGCCAAAGTCAGGCTTATTTCTCCCTTCCCCAGCCAAGGGTCATCTCAGTGTCTGCAATACCAAGTCCAGATCCTCTCTCCCTCCTTGGGGCCCAGCACTGTGCTGGGTGCATAATAGGTGCTCAGCCAACAGTGCTAATTGACTTACTCAGAACCATGGGGGAGATTTAGGTCAGGTCCCAAGAAGGACCACCCAAGCAGACAGCTGAGGGATACTGGGAAATTGGACTCACCACATCCAAAATCCCTTAACCTTATGTTCAGTGAATGAGCAAAGGAAGGAATGACTGGGCTACTCAATGGCAAAATTTATAAAGCAAAGACCCCTTGTTCTGTGGTGGCTTGTCCTTGAGTCATCAAATTTGAGTTTGTCTGTGTGTTATGGCCTGGAATACTCCCAAGGCGTTGTCCAGCATGCTGTGGTGATTAAGCAGCTGAACTTTATATCCAGACAGACCTGAGTTCCAGTCATGACTGTGACCCTTTCCTACCTGTTTGATCTTAGCTAAGTGACTTCACTTTTCTTTCTCTTCTGTTAAATGGGGTTAATAAGAGCTTATAGGGGTGTATGAGAATTAAATGATTAGAAGCATGTTATGTCTTTGCCCCTTGGAGAGAGCTTAGTCAATAATAAACACTGGCCCTGGGTCAGGGGTGTCCTTAGATGTTGTCAATCCAGGTTCCTGATTGCAGGAGTGGGTGGCTTAGCCTGGAGAAGCACTCCTGCCCTTATTATATGTGGAGCTCAGATTGTCTTTGAGATCAGAGCGCCCTGGGGACAGAGCTTGTGGCCCAGGATCTAGCTCCTTTTGCACCCCTGAGGAAATGGTTACTAAAGAATAAACTTCCAAAGGCCTTGTCTGGGTCCAGGAAGGGGACACAGGCATATTCCTGCTTGTTGCAGGCCAATTTTATTGTCCATTGAAGCAGGACCTCCAGGGACCTGCCCCAACTCCTGGCTGCCCGAGTTGATGCAACCCAGCATCTCTGAAAGGACTAAAATTGTTCTTTCCTGAAACCACAAGGCAAGCTTAGCTCTCTGGAAATTCCCACCGGCCTTTCTTCAGTGAAGACAAATGGATTTCTCTGAATCAGTTGCCTTGGAAGGGCAGTGGGAACTCTTCCCTGGCTCTTGCCCTTGGGCGACAAAGTCCTTCTTTCCACTTCTTTCCCTGGAAGAATCTGTGTTAGGAGGGTCTCCCTGGAGGAAGGAGCCAGCCCAGCTGGATGTCAACAAGTTCATGAGTCTGTAATAATGGGAGTCCAGAAATTGACACAATTCCTCCCCCGCAAATACAGAAATGATAGAATGCTTGCGCTGAAAGCATCCATTGGTAATAACAGCAATAACAACTAGCATTTATTTAGCACTAACCATGTGCCAGGCTCTGTTCTAAACAGTTTATACAAATTCACTTCTAGTTCTCACATCATCCACTGTGAACATATATTAACTCCTCATAGGGTAAACCAATTTTATCCCCACTTTACAGAGGAGGAAACTGGGGTTCAAAGAGATTCACTCTTTTGTCCAGCCTCCCACAGCTGGTATGTTGGGCAGATAGAGGGTGAGAAAGGGAGAGGGTTTGCCCAAAGTTCTGTAGCCTGGAGACCACGGAGATGTCCTGCGTCCACCCAGGGCCCCTGTCCCGTGGACAAAGGCTGGGCTGCAGGGCTGCACTTCTAATTGTCTAGATTACAGCTCAGGCATTGGGTGGTTTTTAAAGAATCCCTTTGGTGTTGGGGTGATAAGGATCCACCACCAGCGAGGAGGTTTAGAAAATCCCTTCCTCTGCTTTATCAAAGTGCCTCTGCATGGTCTGGCCTTGCTGGATTGTGCCGGGCTTCGGTGGAGAACAATGTCTCCAGGAAAGCACCCCAACTGTCCTCAGGGGTTCCTAAGTTGGATAGAAGCTGATCCTCTACCTGTACTTCCTCTGTGGTCCCACTGGGTGGCACCTGGCTTGGTGGTTAAGGCCAGCCAGGTTCAAATCCTGTTTCTGCCACCTACTGGCTGCGTGACCTTGGGCAAGTTCTGAGCCCCTTCCTGCCTTGGTTTCCTCACTGCAACATGAGAATACTGACAGTACCTACTTCTCAGAGTTGTGAGAAATGAGCGAGTTAACACACGGCAAGTGCTGGGAGCAGTGCCTGGCACCAGATAAATTTGCTAATTGCTATTATTTATCCCTTTGCCTCCTGATTGTCGCTTTGCTTGTCCTTTTCTCCACTTGGTTGGAAGCTTCTTGAGAAGAGGTCATTGGCGCAGGGTCAGGTTGGTGTCACTTGTATCCAGCAGAGGCGGCCTGGCCTTCAAGTGGGGGCTTAGTAAACATGTGATAAGCAGGGGAGCCACACACTGGATGAAGTTTCTTGAGAAAGACACGTCTGCCCAACTTTCAAAAAAGTCCTCTCAAAGGTCTTTGCCAGCCCATGCAGATGCCAGTGATAGCCAGGGACTTGTCTGACATACACAGGAGGTCTGTGCCAAGGCAGGCTTTGAACCCAGGTCTCCAGATTCCAGTCCTGGTCTCCAACCCCAGCACTAACCCATATACGAGTTCCAGTAGCTTCCAGTCTGTGGTTCAAAACAAGACTGCCCCTACTTGCCCAACCTGCGCTGCCATGCTTGTTTGCCTAAAATACAGGAAGATGAGCCGCTGGAAGCTAAACAAGAAGATAGAAATGGAAAAAGGACATTGAAGAGGACAAGAATATGCCGTGAAGGGGCTGAATCCTATCATGAAGGGGCTGGAAATGAATATGAATTTGGAGCAAATGTGTCATTAGGCAAAGAGAAGAAAGACCTTGAGGGAGGGAAGGCAGGCCCATTTGGGATGCTGAGAGAAAGCTGGTGTGGCTGAAGCAGCAAGATGTTCTTGGCAGGAGGGTCTTCACAAACTCTCACAATGACTCCCAGGTTTGGGGTCTGTCTGGGAGTTGGCCCCCTAGACAAGACCTCATAGCCTTTTAAGTATAAGTGTCCACAGGAGTGCTCTTCCAGAAGCTTGTGCCATCCAACTGCAACGCTTTCTGCCATGCTCCTCATTGTGCAATGAAAAGGGGCTAAGAGTTGGGATCCCCAAGGATCTGGAAAATTCAACCAAGGATCTGGGCAGCCAGCATTCTAGAAACCCATGGATGGCCTTCAGAACTCTGGTGAATAGGCCGGGCGCGGTGGCTCAAGCCTGTAATCCCAGCACTTTGGGAGGCCCAGACGGGCGGATCACGAGGTCAGGAGATCGAGACCATCCTGGCTAACACGGTGAAACCCCGTCTCTACTAAGAAATACAAAAACTAGCCAGGCGAGGTGGCGGGCGCCTGTAGTCCCAGCTACTTGGGAGGCTGAGGCAGGAAAATGGCGTGAACCCGGGAGGCGGAGCTTGCAGTGAGCTGAGATCCGGCCACTGCACTCCAGCCTGGGCGACAGAGCGAGACTCCGTCTCAAAAAAAAAAAAAAAAAAAAAAAAAAGAACTCTGGTGAATGTCCCTTCCCCACTACATCCCCGCCCACCCAAAGATTCCAGAGAATCCCTCCCAACTTGTCTACAGTGTTTTAACATTTCAAAAAGATCTCTAGAGGTTTGGAATCCTGGAAAATTTCTGTAGTGTCTCAGGATTTCCAAGAGCTTCCCCCAATTCTAATGTTCCGAAGTAGTGGAGACCTTCTTTTGACAGTTCTTGAGAACTCTACCATGTTTCGGGGTCCAGAGAACTGCCCCCTACTTCTAGCAATCTGCAGAAGGCCTGTAGCTTGCAGGGCTCAAGAAGTGTTCTTCTGAGTCCACAAGTTCTCGATAAGCACCAAGTGAATTGGAAGGGTCTTGATACATTACTGGGATCCTGTGAAATTCCCCCAGGGTTTAGGGATCCTAGAACTATGGCAGTTCTAGAGGGAGGATGCTGACTGTATTCGTCTGTTCTCATGCTGCTAATAAAGACATACCCAAGACTGAGTGATTTATAAAGAAAAAGAGGTTTAATGGACTCACAGTTCCACATGACTGGGGAGGTCTCACAATCATGGCAGAAGGTGAATGAGGAGCAAAGTCCCATCTTATGTGGTGACAGGCAAGAGAGCATGTGCAGGGAACCTGCCCTTTATAAAACCATCAGATCTTGTGAGACTTATTCACTATCACAAGAACAACACGGGAAAACCTAGCCCCATGATTCAATTTCCTCCCACCGGGTCCCTCCCACAATACATAGAAATTATGGGAGCTACGATTCAAGATGAGATTTGGGTGGGGACACAGCCAAACTATGTCACTGACTGAGAGATGGATGCATGACTTATGAGACAAGGGTAGTGAAGGCCAGTCTCCTTGAGTCCTATGTCTCTTTCTGGAAAAGGATGTGGAGTTTTGCTGAGCTGGAGTGTGAACTGGAACCAGGAAACTGGAAAATCGTGGCTGGCTCCAGCAGGAATCGTCCAAACATGAATGAACCAGTGAGGCCAGGGTCCCCCTGGGTGGTCCCCCTCCATCCTCCCAAGGCGATTAAGGAAAGCTCTCACACTCTCACGCTTGGTGCCAGGGCCTCCCCTGCCGGGGGCTGAGGACCTCCCAGCAAGCAGGCCCACAATGCAGTGAGATAAGGGTTCTGGGGAGTGGGGAGGAGCCCAGGCACAAACCTGCAGAGCCACCCAAGCTAACGTGGCATGGAAATTACCAATATTAGAAAATAAAGGCTTTAGGGCACTCATCAGGCTCAACCTCCCTGTTCAGGTCTCTGTACAAACATCACCTCCAATGGAACTCCCTGCTCAGGACTGCACCCCTGCCCCGACAGAGCTCCACTCTCCTGCTCTATTTTACTCCATAGCATTTATCACCATCTGACATGCCACGTATTTTGCCCTCTTTGTTTGTTGTCTATGTTCCATGAGGGTAAAAGTCCTATGCTTTATTCAGTGCTAGCCCACAGAAAGCAGGTTCTTATAGAATGTTTGCACTGAAAGCATCCATGAGTAATAATGACAGCAAAGACAACTAGCATGTATTTAGCACTAACCACATGCCAGGCTCTGTTCTAAACAGTTCTGTCAATATATATTGAATGAATTTTTTTTAACCTGATCATCAATTCCATCAAATTGCCATGTTGACTAAAGGTTGCTTTTGGCGAAACTGTCTGCAACTGGCAAAGCTACATGCTCCACTCTTTCCACATGTCAGGGAATTTCATTTGCAAGACAGTTTTGTAAAGAAGTACTGTTATTGTGTTCCTTCTGGGGATAAGTGACTTGGGCTCAGAGCAGTTGAGTCACTAGCCCAGGATCACTCTTGGGTTTGAGCTTGGGTGGTTCCATCTGTGGGCTGAACCACAGCCTGCTCTGCCTGGTCCGGCTGCCTGTGGTATCTGGCTGTCACCTTCTGTCCCTGGGCTCTGCCTCCACAGATTCTGGCCTTCCAGGAAGCCACCACTGTAGAAAACCTCTAATGCCCAGTCACAAGTGTTGTCTACCAATTCCTGGCCACGGGGGCTCCAACCCAAATGGACTCCACCAGTCCCAGCTTCAGGCACCAGCCCTGCATAGACTCAGGAGCCAAGGGCCTGCAGTGGGGGAGACCCAGAGAGGCCCAGCAGCCTGCCCCAAGTCACACAGCACACTCAAGTATCCTTGAGACAGCTTGCTCTTATCTCTGGGTCCCCACTCCGCAAGGAAAAAGGGGGTACATTCCCAAAGCTAGTTTCCAGAATAATGGGTGGGAGAGCACTGAGTCTTTCTTTGCTTGGTCCTGCACTGGGGTAAAGCGATCCTGATTTCCTCAGGCCACGTCTGAGGAGCACAGTGGCCAGTCTGAGGAGCACAAGTGGCCAGTCTGAGTTCTGTTCCAGGTGGTGGCTGTGACCTCCCTCCAGCAACCCCAGCTGCTCCCTGGCTGGACCTCTGGTCTCAGCCTGCTGCCTCCCAAGGGCTCCCCAAGCCTGTGGCTAAGGCTGTCCTGCCCGGACCTTGCCTAAGTCCAGGTCATGGGTCTGAGGGGATGCCCAGCCCGAGGTCCAGCTTAGCTACTACTGGCTGAGGTGTCTCATCTCCTCTGTGTTGGTCTCTTTATAGTACCCCGTCTCCAGTCAGGCTACCTCCCACAGGTGGCCAGCGTGACCTAAATACAAATTTAGGCTGGTGATGCCTCAAGACCCTTCCATGGCTCCCTTCTGCCCTTGGCACAAGCCCAGACTCTGGTTGTAGCCTGGAAGGCCTGCCCTTCCTGGCCCTGACCACCTTTGGAACCTCAGAGGTCTGTAACCTTTGCGTCCACAGCCCCTCCACCTTCCCTTGAACCAAATGCTGTCTACCCTCCAAGCCTTAGTCATGGCCTCCTTGGGAAACCTTCCCTGACCCTCTCAATGGTCACTGATCAAGTGACTTTCCTTTGTGCCTCCACAGTCCCTTGGGCTTCCCCCAGCCCATGTGAGGTGGTAAATGTCTGTCTGTCCCCCAGCACACTGTGAGCTCCCTGGAAAAGCCACCTTGGTCCTTGTTTGTCTTGTCACCTTATGGCTTGATTTGCAGTTGACGCCAGCGGTGTTTTGCTTTGTTGTTTTTCTTTTTTTTTTTTTGAGATGGAGTCTCACTTTGTCACCCAGGCTGGAGTGCAGTGGCCAGATCTCAGCTCACTGTAAGCTCCGCCTCCCGGGTTCACGCCATTCTCCTGCCTCAGCCTCCCGAGTAGCTGGGACTACAGGCGCCCGCTACCTCGCCCGGCTAGTTTTTTTGTATTTTTTAGTAGAGACGGGGTTTCACCATGTTAGCCAGCATGGTCTCAATCTCGTGACCTCATGATCCGCCCGCCTCGGACTCCCAAAGTGCTGGGATTACAGGCTTGAGCCACCACGCCCAGCCTGCTTTGTTGTTTTTCAAGGCTGGAGTGCAGTGGTATGATCATGGCTCATTGCAGTCTCAGCCACTTGTTTTCAAGTGATCTCCTGCCTCAGCCCCCTGAGTAGCTGGGACTATAGGTGTGTGCCGCCATGCCCAGCTGATTTTTTATTTTTTGTAGAGATAGGGTCTTACTATGTTGCCCAGCCTGGTCCCAAACCCCTGGGCTCAAGCAATCCTCCTACCTTGGCCTCCCAAAGTGTTGGGATTACAGGCACCCAGCCATCAGTGTTGTTTGTTGAATGAATGAATGAACAAATGAAGGAACCATGTGGGTCTGTTTCCCTAATGGTAAGCGGGAGAGTTAGGTTAGCCTCATAGCTCTTTCTATAATGGGCCCTCTCTCTCTTCCCCACAATTCCTCATGTCATACCTGGACTTCTCCGTAACCACCGACCATATACAGTGGTATATGGTTTGGCTCTGTGCCCCCACCCAAATCTCATGTTGAATTACAATCTCTAATATTGGGGGAGGGACCTGGTGGGAGGTGATTGGATCATGGGGGCAGATTTCCCCCTTGCTGTTATGACAGTGAGTCCTCACGAGATCTGGTTGTTTGAAAGTGTGTAGCACTTCTCCCTTCATTCTCTCTCTCTCCTGCTCCACCATGGTAAGATGTGCTTGCTTCCCCTTCGCCCTTCTGCCATGATAAGTTTCCTGAGGCCTCCCAGTCATGCTTCCTGTACAGCCTGCAGAGCTGTGAGTCAAATCGCGTTTCTTCATCAATGACCCAGCCTCAGGTAGTTCTTTACAGCAGGGCTGAGAACAAACGAATACAGCATTTTACAGGGCATTAATGCCATGAATCAGATATTGCTCACAGCCTTGACCCTCACTAGAACTCAATGGAAAGGAAGCTGTGTCCCCCACTTAATTGACTGAAAATCAGAGTGTCCAGAGAGGGAACAGGGCTTGCCCAGAGTCCCAGCGCAGATCTATGGCACAAGAAGCCAGGCCTCCTGATCCCCACCAGCACCAGGACCCACGGTGACACAGAGTGAGCCCCTTGACCACCCATCTCCCTGTGCGCCAGGCCAAATCAGTTTCCCTCACGCCTCCTTCATGGAGATGCTTGCCATTCAATTGCCCCCCGCCTACCCAATGGCATGTAGCAGTTGCTTAATCAAAACTTGTATAATACATGAAAGGAGGCCGGGCGCGGTGGCTCACACCTGTAATGCCAGCACTTTAGGAGGCCGAGGCAGGCAGATCACGAGGTCAGGAGATCGAGACCATCCTGGGTAACATAGTGAAACCCTGTCTCTAACAACAACAACAACAAAAAAATACAAAAATTAGCTGGGCGTGGTGGCACGTGTCTGTAATCCCAGCTACTCGAGAGGCTGAGGCAGCAGAATCGCTTGAACCTGGGAGGCGGAGGTTGCAGTGAGCTGAGATCGTGTCACTGCACTCCAGCCTGGCAACAAAGCTAGACTCCGTCTCAAAAAAAAATACATGAAACGAGATGGGAGCTTGGGATATTCCAGACTGGAAGGGGACACACATTTGTGCCAAGAGTCCTAGCCCTTCCTCTCTCTAACTCCCCACGGGGAAGTGACTGACAATCTCAGAGGACAGAACCGACCAGACTTGGAGCTGATGCCTCTCTTTATTCATGTACTTCATCCCCTGCTGCCTGGTTTCTCCTGAATCCCCTTGCTCCCCTAAATAGCACCCCCAGGCCCCGCCCCAGCCCAGCTTCAGGTGGAGTAGCTGCTGTCTCCATTTGGCAGATGGGGAGACTGAGGCCCAAGAGCACAGAGCCCAGTCTGAGGTCACACAGCAGTCTCCTGGGTTCCCATTTGGCCTTCAACGGGGAGAGAGGACTTGGCCTGGGCTCCGTGCACCCTCACTGCAGGGTGGCTGGCTGCGGCCACGTCGCAGGGAGCTGCCAATCTGGTCTCTGAGGGCCTCCAGTCTCTGGGCCAGGTTTGGAACCCCGGCCCCACCTAAGGAGCAGTGAGACTCAAGGCCTGCCCTCTCCTGGGCCCCTCCTCGCCCAGGTCCATCTGGGTCCCAACATCCTCTAGAGAAGCCTCAGGGGGTAGGTGCCCTCCACCCTTCCCCCCACCCCACCCCCATACACCACGGGCTCCAGCATACATCTGGGCATGCAGGTGCTCCTAAAAAGAGAATTCCAAGTTTGGAAGTAGAAAGATCTTAGAAGCCACTTCTCAATACCCACCCCATTTCAGAGATGAGGCCTGGAGAGGGTGGGGTTCTACCCCAAGATCACAGAGAACATTAGGGGCCCCTCCCTCTCTCCCTTCTTCACCTCTCAGACCTGGTGATGTCTTTGGGGGCCTCACGGGCATGGGGGGTGCAGAAGGTACCACCTCCTCCTCCATCAACATCTCTGCCAGGACTCGAGTCTGAGTCCAGTCACTGTGACTCCTGGGCCAGGGTGAGTTGGGAGATGGGAGGTGAGCCTTTGAGTTCCCCAGACCACCCCCCTCCGACCTCAGTGTCCCAGGGAGGGACCCACCTCTCTCTTGGGCACTTGGCAGAGCCAGGGCTGCATGGGGGTGCCCAGGGTGGGGGTCGGGCAGATGGGGGCCTGCCACCTGAGGCCTCAGGGTCCAACACCTGCAGGAAAGACCAGAGCCCACTCTGGGTGACCTCAGTCCTGCCTCTCTGTGTCCCACTTACCTGGTGCTAGCCATGAAACCCCGCTATGCCTATCCCACAAGGTACCAAGAATGTCAGGATGGCATAAAGGGCTGGGGTCCTGGTCGCCTTCTTCTGTGTGCAGCAGGTGGTTCTTCTCCCAACCTCTCCTGAGACTAGAAGCCTCCTGAGAGCAGGAACCATGTCTGGTCTATTTCCGAATCCTCAGAGCCCAGAAGAGAGGTTGGTAGAAAGCAAGGAGCTTGGGGAGTTACTGAAGGAGTGAGTGAATGTACAATTCAGTAAATCCATAACTGAGTAAATATGTGAGTGATTGAATAAGTGAATGACAGGATGAATTCCTAAAAGAGGGCAGGGTGGAGAGGAGGGAGGGTAAACAGCTATTTTAAACCCAGGCAGAGGGAGCCCTAAGCCAGCCATTCACTCCCCATGATCTAGCATGGAGCCCTGGAATCCCTGGGGCTCTGGACTGATGACTCCTAGATCAAGGGCTCCGGTTCTCCCAGCCTTCCCTCACTCCCACCTTGGCCTTTCCTACCTGGGGCAGGTGGCGCTCCCTTGGCAGGCAGGCCCAGTGGGCCAGGGGCACTCGACACAGTGGGCAGATGTGGCAGCAGGGGCAGGAGTAGACGGGTGGCAGTGCCTGCAAAAGGCTGCGTCAGAGGCTCCATGATGTCCCTACTTGTCACCCCTCCAGGCTGGGCAGTGAGACTCACGTGGCAAGGGGGAGCTGGGGCCATCAAACAGGGACACGGTGGGGTCAGGCCAGGGCCCTGCTGGTGACGGTAGCTGGCAGAAAGGAGGCGCCTAAAAAGAACAGTAGGGTCTATGCCTGCAGCCTCCAACCCTACCACCAAGCTGGCTTTCAAATCCCCTTCCCAGCTAATACTCCTGGATCCCGTGCCAGGTACCAGGCCCTGTTCTCAAGGTTTTACATGTTAACTCATTCTCTCTGATCTTTAAAACAAGCCTATAAAGTAAGCATGATGATGACCCCCATTTTACAGAAGAGGAAACCCAGGCAGTGAGAAGTTAAATGACTTGCCCCAGGTGACACAGCTAGTCGGTGGCAGAGCTGGAAACTGAACCTAGTTGGTCTGAATCCAGAGGCCAGCCTCAAGCATTTCATTAAGCCTCAAGCATTTCATCCTTTTTTCCAGCTGCCCTCTGTCCGGAGGCCTGGCTCCAAGTTGGTGGCTCTGCTTACCTCTCTAGTGCATGGACCTGCTGGGCCAGGATGCGCTGCTCATTCCGGGCCAGGTCTTGGCTATTCTGCAGCTGGCTCTTTTCTTTCCTAGGGTAGAGCACAAGCCAGAAAGGGGTAGGAAATGGGGCTTGAGGGGGCATCAGTCAGCTCCTCTTCATTGCAGCATAGCACCAGCTCAGGAAGCAGGTGGGACATAGGGGAGCCAGGGACAGGGAGAGGGGGCAGCTTGGCAGAAGCAGCTTAACAGTGATGGGTGGGGGGCAGCATCCCTCTGGCTGTGGGCTGGACCCTACCTGAGCCTCTCATTCTCCAGCATGAACTCCTGTAGCATCCCGTACAGGTTCCGCTGGGCCCAGGCCACCCGGGCCCCACTGAGCCCTGACGCTGCAGGGAAGCAGGAGTTGGTGGATCCACAGCAGCCCCAGACCCTATCCCCATCCTACTCTGCCTCCAGGGAGCTCATACCCTTGCAGTCCATTTGGTCCAGCTGGAATTGCAGGCGACGGTTCTCCTCCTGGAGCTGCAGCATCTCTGTCTCCAAACGCTGGGGCTGCTTTGCCACAGGAGACTGTAGGGAAAGAGGCCCAGGGCCACCTTTATGGTTGTATAAGTTGTGCACTGCACAAGGACTTCCAGGTGTGGGAAGTAACTGGGGCCTAAAATCCAGCCCACGCTTCACTCGTCAGCCTGGCATCTTGGCACAAGGCTGCATCTGCCTGGAGGGGTTACCTTGTCCTAACTGCACTGTCCTGGAGGGCCCCACTCTGAGCTGGACTCAGCTCTGAGTCCAATCCCAAACTCAGTTCTGTCCAAACCTTGGGCCAGATGATTCCAGACAAGACCCCTTATTAGACCCCAGATCAATTCCCACTTAACCATGATACCAACTGAGCTAGACCCTGAATCAGATTCCAACTCAAACTCCAACCCTAGACCTGCCCTAAACCTGGCATGACCCTGGCTGGGACCCTGACCTCACCCTACACAGCCACGACACCATTTCCAGGATTCCAATCCTAATCTCAGCTTTGACCCAGCCCGAGACCTCAATCAAGGGACTCAGGCTCCAACTCCTGCCTGATCCCCCAGCATCTCCACGCCTGTCCCTCAGCCTGTGCCTGCCTATACTCACCTTGGGGGCCTGCGGCCGGGTGGTGACCCGCTGAGCTCGGCTTGCATATCGCAGGGTGCTGAGAGTCTCAGGAAGGCACTGGGCTGAGGGGGACACGCAGGCCACCTGGGGAGTGCACTCTCACTGAGTGCTCCTCTCTGGGGGGCCCCTTCCTCAAGACCCAACCCTCCCTGCCAGGCCCCGCTTAAGTACCATGAGGGTGACCCCACGCCCTCCCAGTGAGTCTGCCAGCAACTTGGTGAGCTTGCTGTCCCGGAAAGGGATGTGGCTCTGCTTCCGCTGTGGGTCCAGCAGCAGGGAGATGCAGTGACCTGGGGAGAGACATCAAGAGTCGGGAAGGTTACATTGCTTGCCCAGGGCCATCAGGCTGGGAGGCTGCAGAGCTGGGCTCTCCACCCAGGCCTGCGTTGCCCTAAAAACCCATCTTTCCACATGATCTCATGACTCAGTCAGATTGGTCCCCACCGCCAGACTGGGACTCTTCGAGGGCAGAGAAGGCTCTGTATACCCTGACCCTCAGTGCCCAGCAAAGGGCCTGGTACTCAGGCACTCAGCAGGAAACTTCTAACAAATGGATTGAACACAAAGGAGTTTCGTGGGCATCTCGCATGCATGCCACAGAGGAATCCTGAGGGCCCAGTCCCTGAGGATCTCCAGGTTCGCTATCCTGGGGTGGGGATGGGGAGAAAGGTCAAGTCCCTTCCCTTTACTGGGCCTCAGTCTTCCCAGCTGCACAAGGGATATGCCAAATGTCTCTGAGGGCTCATCTTCTGCAGTTGAGTGGTTCTATTTCCCAAATTAGCATGTAACTTCATACACCGTTAGAGTTTATAGATTCATAAGCAGTGTTTTACGAAGGGAGAAGTCAACAGCAGAGCTGGAGCCAGAATGAGGCCTCTGGTTCCTGGATCGCAGCTCTTTAACCCTCTTCTATGCACTACAACTCCTCTGGTATCCCCTATTGTGGACAGCTGTGAGCCAGGTGCAGAGGAGAGACAGGAAATCACACTGCTGGTCCCCAGGTCTCACCCAGGGCCAGCAGGCTTCGGTTTATGCTGTTGGCCTCAAGCATCAGCTCCCCACGGGATCCCGTGGCTGCAACCTTCTCGCTGCCTGCCAGGTCCACAAAGCACAGCTTCCCACCAACACAGGGTGCCCTGGGGTCCACAGGAGGCATCTGCTGGGCCTGAGGGGTCAGAGCTTCATGGCGACTTGGGAGGGACTGTCCCCACCAAAGCCACAAGGTTATGGGGCCAAGGGTTTCCACTAGTACCCCCCATGCACACCCAAGTTGGTTTGTATGTCCAAACAGACTTTTGCTGGTGGCCCTAGGCAAGCACCTTCCCAGGCTGGGGCACTCACAGTTTGATGGCTGATGTAAAGGGTGAGCAGGGCATGGCTTCGGCTGGAGGCCTGGTTCAGGGTGTGTGCTGAGCTCCTTCGACGGCTGAGACCTGGAAGGGAAAAACATCAGGAGCTGGACCTGGTAGGAAGAACAGGTCATCACCAATGAAGAAAAAGGAGCAAAGGAATCCTGGTGGAGGAGCAAGCCTCATGCAAAGGCAGGGAGGCAACAAAGTGGGTGTTGTTCAGGGAACGATGGGATGCTGGGTCCTGCTGTAGCAGAGATGGGTGAATGGAGGATAGAGAAAACTGAGCAGAAGAATGACAGTCAGATTTGCATTTTATAAACATCTTTCCCACTGCTTCGTGAAGGAAGGGGGAGAAAGAAGGGGAGAAATTGAGGCAGCAATTTCAGCTGAGAGGTGTGACACAGTGCTGGGGCCAGAATCTACAGTTAGCATCTCCAGTCCCTGCCAAAGGAGTGGTGTCCAATAAATACTTGATTTTAAAAAAAGAATGAGGCTAAAAGGGAACGGCCTTTAGGCTAAGCTAAGAGGTATGACCTTGATCCTCGGGGCCCTGGAAGGGTGGAGGGTCTGGAGGCAAAGAGAGATGGGGTCTGCAGCATAGAGTAGAATGGATTGGCAGGGGAGAGCCTTGAGGTGCAGAGACCACCAGGGAGCAAGAATGAGTTCTGGCTGAGGCCGAGGCCCTGGGCTAAAGAGAGAGCGTGAAAGGAGTTTGGAAGGCAGAATTTGCAGGCCTTCTTGGCAGTGGGTGCAGGGGGTACCCTGGGCCATGTCTTTGAATTGTAGTTTACTGGTCCTTCCCCACCTCTCCCAGGAGTCATTTCTGAAGCTGCAGCTGCAGTCTGGGTCCCAAGTCCACACTCAGTGAACAATTGAGGAATGGGCACCCCTCCCCGCAAAACTCCCCGCGGTCAGCACACACCCATTTGCAAAAGTTCCATCAGGGCCTCCAGACTCCTAAATTCCACCACCCGCAGCTGCTCCACGTAGAAGCCCTGAGTCTTGTTCCATCGAACAGGGAGGGGCCGGGGAGACCCCAGGCTCAGCAAGTCCCGAACCTGGGAGGGGAGGGAGGAGGGTGAGGAAAGGGGATCTTTCCGAGTCCACCCACCCCCAGATCTTACTGACAACAGAGTCCCCCACCGCCCCTTCTGCCCTTTGATCCAGGCTCCCTGGAAAGAAGCGCTCCGTTTCCTCATGGGCTGTCTTTCTATTCCTCGCATTCCCTTACCTGCTCATTGTAGATCTCCAGATAAGAGGCGCGAAGGGTGACAGGGGCACCCAGGTGCTGCACGCGGTCTAACAGCCAGGCGAAGGTCCTCTGCATGATGCCAGCCAGGCTAGGGGGTACGGGCACCCCCTCCCCCTGGGGGCAAAACCAACTGAGCCATCGTCATCTCCACAGTAATGACTACCCTCTGTAGCGCATGTATGATACCGTGCGCCGGGAAACGTGCCAAGTTCCCAAGCAATGGCTCATTTAACTCATAGTCGGTACTGTCACTTCCATTTTACAGATGAGAAAACTGAGAGCTAGGAAGGGGCCAAAGCTGAAGCCCAAATGCTCCAAATTGGGCAAGTCCCTTCTCTTTGGTCCTCAGCGTCCTCGTCTGCAAACAAATGGGTCAGGCTGCATCGTCCCAGTCCCTTTCCTCTGGGAGTCTGCGTCGCCTGCGACTCCCCAGGGTTTCCAGCCCACTCAGCCCCGCCCCGTGAGGGCTCCGCCGGCGCTCGCCCACCTGGGGAGTGGGTCCAGTCAGGGTGTAGGTCTTCCCGGAGCCCGTCTGGCCAAAGGTGAAGACAGTGCAGGAGAAGCTGCGGGCGGCAAGGGTGTAGCTGGACTCGGGCGGCTACCCCGGGTGGGGGTTGGGGGTGCGTCGGGGCCCCGCCAGGCCCCGCGCGGAGCGGAGGCGAAGCTTCACTCACCCGCGCAGCGCCAGCTCCCCCAGGCGCCGCACACCGCACGCCCGGAACACGTCCTCCTGCGTGCATGCCGCGTCTAGCACCGCACCGAAACGGAACGCCACTTCGGGACCCCCGCCTGGAGGGCTCACCTGGCGCGGGTAGGGCGGAGGAGCGGAGATCTCTGGAGGAGGGCGGGGCACCCTGGAGGGCGGGGCACTCTGGAGGGGCGGGGCACCCTGGAGGGGCGGGGCACCCTGGAGGAGGGTAGGACCCTCGATGAGGCACTCAGTGGGCGAGCACCCTGCACTGGGGGTAAGGGGGACACTCAGTAGGGGCGGGGCATTCTGGGGAGGGTGGGACACCCTGGAGGGGCGGGGCATTCTGGGTGAGGGCGGGCACCTTGGGTGCGCGGGCCCTCAGAAGGGGCGGGGCACTCGGAGGGGTTGGCGCGGCGCACCATGGCGGAGGGCTGGGCATCCTGGAAGGGAGGGGCACTCTGGGGAGGGTGGGGCACCTGGGAGAGGAACACTCCGGGGGAGGGTAGGGCCTAGGGCAAAGTTGCCTGGGGGAAGGGACCTGGCGTCCCCGGGATTTGTTGGGGAGACAGAGAGACGGGTTCCTCACCTGCAGAGTCCGGGTCCCTGAGCAGTGCAGCACGCTCTGCTGCCCTCGACGTAGCTCGGCCGCGCTCATGGGACGTACCCTGGGGTCCGACAGAAGGGCAGATGGTACATCCTGATATCTTCATCGATCCCTGCCTCGCCCAGGTGCCTCCTAGCCAACTTATACCCACCTGAGCACCACCTGGATGGGCGTTTCCGGCCCCTCTGGCCCTTGCTCCAGGCTTCGCGCGAGATCCCTGTGGGCAGCAATGCGAGTTACCATACCTGCACCCAGCGGCTGCTCAGGACTCCTCGAACCTCTCTGAAGATCTGCTTACCCGTCCGGTGACCCGCGTTCCTCCATGTCCTGCTCTGCACACGCAGTTAGCTCCGCCCGCGTCTCCTTTATTTACTCCCCCCAATACCCTCCCTTCTTCACAACACTGGGACTGTCTACACACTTCTTGCATTCCCACCCCATCCCCCATCCCAGGCAGCCATCCATCCGGAAAGGCTCCAGCCTGCCCAGGGCTGGCTCGTTAAAGATTTACCCTTCCTCACCCCTGCGGTGGAGAAAGTCTCTCCCAAGCGAGGGGACCCCTAGCTAGGGGGTTCTGGAGTCTGAGGATCCCTTGCTCTTGGCTAGTCCTCACAAGAGGGACCCGTGGGACCACTCGGACCCGCCTCCTTTGTGCCCAGATGGGGAAACCGAAGCAGGTAGGAAGAACTCAACCAAGGCCACAGAGCTAGCCTGCACAGGACCAGGCTCTACCCACTCTTTCCACACACCCACGCCCACCCCCAGCAGCGCAGCTCAGGGCCCAAGGAACCGCACAGGTCTCAGTCAGCTCTAGGGATGACCTGGCTGGATTGAGTCTCTGAGCTGACCTGAGAACAGGTTTCCAAGCACCTGGTAAAACACTGGGGCACCTGCCTCTCTAATGCCAAAGTTAATCCTAGGCCAGCATGATTGTTTAACCCTCTCCTGGTCTGGCTTATGAGAACAGCAGAGATGTCTGTGAGTGTGCAGGGATGGGGCAATCACTTATTCTGTGCCAGTCTCCATGCTGGGCACCAGGGCAGAGGAGCCCCATGCAGCCTCTGACCCTTCCCAGCTCACAGTGTGTCTGGAGAGATGGATAAGTACAACCCAGCAGTGTGTAGGGCCTTTAGGGGGAGTACAGAGGCCTGTAGGAGCAGTGGGGGTGGGGAGGAGGTGAAGGTTTTCCAGGCAAAGCAAACAGAAGTCAGGATGGCCAGGGTGGGGTGGGGGAGATGAGTGTGGCATGGAGAGGTAGTTTGAGGCTGGACCTAGCTTATGGCGGGCACATCAAGGAGTCTGGACTCACTCTTCAGGGAACCAGGAAGCCATTAAAGGATTACAAACAGGGATGTGACACCATCAGATTGGCATTGTTATTATTATTGTCATCCTGGCTGTCTTTGTATGTTCTCTGAATATTTCTGCAAACTCTCTGGCCCCCAAACACACATTAGGGTGAAAGCCCTAAAAATCACTTTTTCTCAATGTAACACATTCTATACCACCACAAATGACAGCCAGCTATCAAAGCCACCCTACTGGAGAATGGGCTGTCTTGGATGGCAGTGAGTTCCCCAGGCAATGGAGATGTATAAGAAAGAGTCAGTTGACCTTTTGGTTTAGGACCCTCTAGCAGGGAACACAGGGAAAGTTCTGTAGAACAAAGAACCACTGCTCCCAGCTCTGACACTAACTTACCACAGAATCTTGGCCTCTCTTAACTTGTTTCCTTCCTGTAAAAAGGGATTAATGACTTCTCTCCTATTTGACGTGGTTGTTCTGAGATTTCAATGAGACAGTGTTATCGAAAGTGAAAGTTGTAAAGAATTACCTAAAAACAAAAATAAAAATTCCTAGATGATCTCTAAGTTCCCTTTCAACTTTGAAGTTCCTTAATCTATTATATTTTTGAGTCCTTGAGGTGGATAAGACAAAAATTACTATCCCTGTTTTTCAGAGGAAAAAAAAAACTGAACAAAACAGTGAAAGGCAGGGGAGGTTACCTAAGGAGAAAGCAACAAATGGCAGAACTGAGAGTTTAAACCCAGAACTATGAGCTGTACATCCTGATGCTGCTTGCTATGGCAAGTTGCTTTTGTCAGGAGTAAACCCGGTAAATGAACAAGGTGCTCCTTTAAAAGTCCTTGAAAGTGTTAAAGACTATCAGTCACTAGCATCTTAGTGTGCATTGGTTTAGTCAGATTGTTGTCCCTCTTCAGGCTGGACTGAGATGAGCCACGCTGAAGGGATTTTTTTTTTTTGGAGATGCAGTTTATCTCTCATCACCCAGGCTTGAATGCAATGTTGTAATCCTGGCTCACTGCAACCTTCACCTTTGGGTTCAAGTGATTCTCCTGCCTCAGCCTCCCAAGTAGCTCAGATTACAGGTGCTCACCACCACGCCCAGCTAACTTTTGTATTTTTAGTAAAGATAGGGTTTCACCATGTTGGCCAGGCTGGTCTCAAACTCTTGACCTCAGGTGATCCACCCACCTCAGCCTCCCAAAGTGCTGGGATTACAAGCATGAGCCACCACGCCCAGCCTTGAAGGGATTCTGATAAAAGTGCAGAAACAGGGGATATGTTTCAAGCTGGTCAGTGGGGACTTGTGCACCAGGCTTCCCATCCTGGGTCAGAATGTGTACATGATTTGATGTCCTTTGAATCACAAATGCAGGAGCAAAGTCCAGGTTCTTTTCTCTAACAGTGAGTGCAAACATCTGCTACCCTTTAATTGAACAGTCATGAGCAAGCTTTTATTAAGCCTCCCCCAGGTGTCAGGCAGATTTCTAGGCACTTGAGATGCATACATTAGTGAACAAAACAGATAAAAATTCCTGCCCTTGTGGAACTTACCCTGTAGTGAGGTGGGAAAAGAAGATAATAAAAATAAGCATATAAATAACTTACATAGCATGTTAAAAGCTGAAAAGTGCTATGGAAATAATATCAGTCAGTGTTGGCGATGGGGAACAGGTTGTTGTTTATATAGTATAGTCATGGAATACCTCATTGAGAAGGTGACTTTTGAGGAAAGACTTCAAGGAGGAATGTGAGTTAGTCATGCAAATATTTGGGAGAAGATTATCCTAGGCAGAAGAAATGTCCAATGCAAAGGTCCTGAGGTGGAGTATGACCAGTGTGTGTTCAAGGAATGGAAGAACCAGGGTGGTTGGAACACAGTTAGCAAGGGAAGAGTGGGAGACAAAAGATCATAAAGGTGGCTGGGTGCAGTGGCTCACCCCTGTAATCCTAGCACTTTGGGAGGCCGAGGCGGGCGAATCACAAGGTCAGGAGTTTGAGACCAGCCTGACCAACGTGAAATCTCGTCTTTACTAAAAATACAAAATTATCCAGGCATGGTGGCACAGGCTTGTAATCCCAGCTACTCAGGAGGCTGAGGAAGAATCACTTGAATCCGGGAGGCAGAGGTTGCAGTGAGCCAAGATGACACCACTGCACTCCAGCCTGGGTGACACAGCAAGACTCCGTCTGAAAAAAAAAAAAAAAAGATTATAAAGGTAATAGGAGCCTGGTTATGGGCAACCTTGTAGCCCACTTTAAAGATAAAGAAATATCTAGCACATCTGAAGCTGCTGAAAAACAAAGACAAAGAAGAAACCATAAAAGCAGCCCTAGGGAAAAATGCATAACCTTCAAAGTAGCAATAATAAGACTGACAACTACTTTTGAGTAGAAACTATGGATGCCAACAGACAATAGACAGTGCATCTTTAAAATGCTGGGATTAAAAAACAAAAATCAAACTGGAATTGTATGCCTAGCAAAAGTATCCTTCACAAATGTAGGTAAAATAGACATTTTTAAACAAACGGAAGCTGAGAAATTCACCTCTGGTTGATCATCACTACAAGAAATACTAAAGGAAACTTTTTACATGTTGAATGAGAACTAAAGGAAAAAATAAAGAGCACCAGAAAGAATAAATATGGGATGTATATTTATTTTGAGGCCAGGCATGGTGGCTCACGCCTGTAATCCCAGCACTTTGGGAGGCCCAGGTGAGTGGATCACCTGGTGTCAGGAGTTCAAGACCAGTCTGGCCAACATGGTGAAACCCTGTCTCTACTAAAAATACAAAAATTAGCTGGGCACGGTGGTGGGCACCTGCAATCCCAGCTACTCAGGAGGCAGAGGCAGGAGAATTGCTTGAACCCGAGAGGTGGAGGTTGCAGTTGGCTGAGGTCGTGCCACTGCATTCCAGTCTGGGTGACAGAGTGAGACTTCATCTCAAAAAAAAAAAAAAAGAGAGAATCATTTTGACTGTTTAAAAGAAAGTAACACTAACTTTTTGCTACCATTATAATATATATAGAAACAAACAGACGTTACACTAGAATAAAGGATAAGTGGAGTGAATGGAGTTAAACCATAGAATTATAGCATTGGATCTTCAATTGTTTGGGAAGTGATAAAAGTACTAACTTAAGGTAGACTGTAGTAGTTCAAGGATGTATAGTGACATCTTTAAGGTAACTACTGTAAAAATAAGAGTTAAAACTACGAAGCTAATAGAGAAAAATGAATTAAAACTACTTGATTGATTCAAAAGAAGACAAAAAATGAGATATAAAGTCACAAACATGTTGGGTGCGGTAGCTCACACCTGTAATCCTAGCAGTTTGGGAGGCTGAGGCAGCTGGATTGCTTGGGCCCAGGAGTTCAAGACCAGCCTGGGCAACATGGAAAAAAGCCATTTCTACAAAAAATACAAAAAGTAGCCGAGTATGGTGGCACATGCCTGTAGTCCCAGCTACTTGAGAGGCTGAGGTAGGAGGATTGCCTGAGCCCAGGTCAAGGCTACAGTGTGCCATGATCATGCCACTGCACTCCAGCCTGAGCAACAGAATAAGACCCCATCTCAAAAAAAGAAAGGAAGGAAAGAAGGAAGGAAGGAAGGAAGGAAGGAAGGAAGGAAGGAAGGAAGGAAGGAAGGAAGGAAGGAAGGAAGGAAGGAAGGAAGGAAGGAAAAGAAAGAAAGTCACAAAGAATAAATGGAACAAATAAGAAACAAATAACAAGATACAATTAAACCCAATTACATCAGCAAGTATATTAATTGTACATGGGCTGAACACTTCAAATAAAAGACAAATTGTCAGACTGGATAAAAGAAACAAAATGTTTCTATGTTGAAAAAAAGGAAAGCCAACTTCAAATTTAAGAAAAGAAATAATTGAAAATGAAAGAATTGAAAAAGTTGTATCACACCAGCTCTAACCAAAAGAAAGCAGTACAGTCATATTAACATCAGACGAAATGGACTCTAATGCAAGAAGCATCAATAGAGACAGTGAGAAGCATTTTATTGTATTACATGATTCAACAGGAAGACACAATAATCTTAAATCGTATCCATCTAATAACAGAACTTCAAAAAGGAATAGACAAATTCACCACCACAGATGCTAATCTTAACCCAACTTTCTCAGTAACTAAAGAACAACAGGTAGAAATTCAGTAAAAATATAGAAGATTTGAACAACACTGTTACCCAACTTGATCTAAATGACATATACCAAACACTATACCCAATAATGTACAGAATACACATTATCTTCAAATGCACATGAAACATTTTCCAAAATAGAGGTTGGGCTGTAAAGCCAGCCTCAACAATTTTGAGTGATTAAAATAATATTGAGTGTGTTATCTGACCATAGAGGAATCAACCTAGAATCAGTAAGGGAAAGGTAACTGGAAAATCTGCCCTCCCTCCCCTACTGCCAAATAATTGGAAATCACACGAAAATACTTCTAAATGACCTCTGGATCAAAGAATAAATCATGATGGTGATTAGAGAATATTTTGAAATTAACAATAAAGGAAGTAAACTATGTAGTTAGGCAATGCTGAGAAGAAATGTATAAGCTCTGCTTATATTAGAAATGAAAAAACGATTGAAAAATCAGTCATTGAAGTTTTCATCTTAGGAAACCAGAAAAAGAATAGCACATTAAACCCAAAGAAAAAGGGAAAGAAATTATGCAGCTAATAGCGGAAATCAGTGAAACCCATAGCTGACATACAATAGCCAACACTTGTTTCTTTGATGAGATCAATAACTTGTATAAATGCTTAACAAACTAAGAAAGAAAATAAAAAGAGAAAATGTCAAGTACAAATATCAGAAATAAAAAAGGTAGTTTACTACAGATCCTACAGACATTAAAAGAGTAATAGAGGATATTATGAGTAACTTTATGTCAATAAATCTGAACGTGACCATGTTTGTGAATTCATGAACAAATCACTTAAAAATCTCAGTTTCCTAAAATGGATAAGAGAAAAGAGTAGGATATCTGAATCATTTTATATCTGTTAAACAAGTTGAATTTGTAATTAAAAACCTCCCCACAAAGGAAGCACTTAGCCTGGATGGCTTCACAGGGGAATCTTCCAAACACTCAAGGAAGTAATGAAATGAATCTTAGACCAAATGTCAGCAATAGAGCCAGAGGGAGAATTTCCAAATTCATTTTTTAAAAAATTCGGCCAGCCTAACCCTGATATCTGATCCTTACAATGACATAAGAAGAAAAGAAAACTGCCAGCCTTTAGCTCTCATGAGCACAATTGTTAAGATTCCAAATAATTATTGGCCAATCAAACTCAGCAATATAGAAAATGCATAATACATGTGGATTTAGTCCAGTAACTCAAAAGTTGCTTGAACATTTGAAAGCCAATCAGTGTAATTCAACACATTGATAGAATAAAGGAGAAAATCGAATGGTCATCTCAATAAATACAGAAAAGACATTTGGTAAAATTTAACACTTGCTCACGATCAAAATAAAAGCTTTCAACAAACTAGAAATATGATGGAAATTTCTTAATTGAATAAAAGTTCTTTACCAAAAAAAGCCTACAGGTAACATCATATTTAATAATAAAAATAACTTCCGCTTCTCTTACCATCATCCTAGTATAGTAAGGCAGAAACGTATGTAGAAACTGGAAAGAAAGAATTAGACTGTCATTTTTCACAGTATACATAAATACACAGACATATGTGTATATAGAAAATTCTTAAGAATCTCCAAAGTCTCTGATACAATGTCAATATGCATATATTATATATACTTATGAATTACATATAAAATACACAATTGGAAATTAAAATGTTAACATTTAGAGCAGCATCAAAAAACACAGTGTCTTAGAAATAAATGTAATAAAAAGCATTTGAAATAAAATGTTGAAAAGAGCAAAACATTGCTGATATTTAGGAAGACCTAAATAAAAGGAGAGAATTACTATGTTTATGAATTAGAAGATAGAGCATTGTAAAGATGTTACTTTCCCGTAAACTGACATATGTAGATTCAATGCAATCCCAATCAATATCCCAGCAGGGACTTTTAAAAATGAAAATTGACAAGCTGATTCTAAAATTTATATGAAAATGCAGAAGACTACAACAGCCAAGATAATAATGGAGAAGAGCAAAGTTGGAGGACTTAATCTACCAGATACCAAGACTTAATGTAAAGCTACAGTAATCAAGACAGTGTGGCATTGGTGCAAAGACCGGCGAATGAAATAGAACAGCCTCCAGCAACACATCTGTCCATACGCATCACCTGATTTATGACAAAGGAAGCGCTGCCCTCAGTTGGGAGAATATTGTTCTTTTCAACAAATTGGGCTGGATTAATTGGATATCCATTTAGGGAAAGAAAAAAAAAATCCTTGATTTCATACTTTACATCATTCACAATATTAATTTAAAATTTATGGTGTATCTAAATTTAGAAGAAAATCTAGATAATATTTTCCTGACATTGAGAGTAGACAAAGGTTTCCTAAACAAGTCACAAAAAAGCACTAACCGTAACAAAAATTGATGTATTGGACCACATTGAAATGAAAAACTGTTCTTCAGAAGATTGCATTTAAGAGGTAAAAAAGCAAACCGCAGACTGAGAAAAGCTATTTGCAATACATATATCTGACAAAGGACTTCTATCCAGAATATATACAGAGCTTCTACAAGCCAGTAAGAAAAAGAATAACAACCCAACTTGAAACTGACCAAAAGGTTTGAACTGGCATTTTGCAAAATATGATATCCAAATATTTAATAAACATATGAAAATTGCCCAACATAATTAGTCACCAGGGAAATGAAATTAAAACCATAGTGAGATACAAGTACACACATACCAGAATGAATACAATTCAAACGAAAATGTTTGTGAACCATTTTCAGAAAACGATTTTGCAACATCTACTAAAGCTAAACATAACCCTATCCCATGATCTAGCAATTCCACTTAGGTCTCTGCCTAAGAGAAATGAGTGCAAATATCCAACAAAAGACCTATATGAGACTGGGCATGTTGCTTCTCACCTGTAATCCCGGCACTTTGGGAGGCTGAGGCAGGAGGATCGCTTGAGCCAGGAGTTCAAGACCAACCTGGGCAACATGGTGAAATCCCATCTCTACAAAAATTACAAAAATTAGCAGGGTGAGGAGGCTGAAGTGGGAGCATGACTTGCGCCCAGACGTTGAGGCTGCAGTGAGCCGAGATCGTACCACTGCACTCCAGCAGAAGCAACAGAGTGAGACCCAGTCTAGAAAAAGAAAAAGAAAAAAAAGACACATATCAGACTGTTCATAGTAGCTGTTTAGCCACCTCCTCCATCACCACCACCACTATTTCTACTTCCATCATCGTCATCATTACCACCACTATCACCATAACCCCATCACCACCATCACCAAAACTCAACCATCACCACCAATACCTACTTAACCAGCAGGCGCCATAGTCATTTAGTCACTGCAACCACCGTCACCACCATCATCAAAATCTCTACCGTGACCACCACCATCATCACTATTACTACGCTTCCATCCTTCGGAGTCTGGGCTTATTCATTCTAGGAAACCAAAGCTGCTAAGCTGGGCTCCCAGCCAATGGCACCCCCATTGACCACGGTGCTCCCTGTTCCCACAGCTAGGGCTGAGTTCTTCTGTGTACCCCCTCTCCTCTTCACCCTGTTTTTGTCTGCAGGAGCAGTGAGTCTCCGCTTCCCCTGACGCGATTGAGGATAGGACAGATGGAAGGCCTGCAGGGACCTTAGCAGCCGGCTGGGCACCCCGCAGGGCGCATCCCCAGCCCTCGCTAGAGGGCAGCAGAGCACCACGCCCCCACGGCCCGGGCGCCTCACAAAGGAAGCTTTGTGGAGCGTGGGCCTGCGCTTTGCAGCTCGCTCCTGAGCCAGTGCCCGGCGGAGGGGCTGACCAGCTGATGCATGGTAAGAGAGGAGCAGGCCCTCAAGATGCACTCTCCGAGAGAGTGAAGAAAGCAACACGAGTAATCAGGGGGCCTCCCACCAACCCCCTGCCCCCCGGTCCATCCTCTTCAATCCACTCTCCTCCAGTTAACCCAGGCATCCTTTCCTGGGAAAACCCTGCCCTGGCTCCCTCGGGCCTCTGAAGAGTGTCTGAGCTCCCAGCCTGGGACTCGAGGCCATTCGGGCTCTAGCTCCTGCTGATCCCTCCGGCTGTGGTCTCCACCACCCTGCACCCTTGCCTCCTGCGCTCCACTCCCCAAAGCTTTGCTTCCTCTGCTTGGGCCGGTGGTTCTCCCTCTTTCAGGAGTGCTGTCTTCCACCGGGTGGACTCGCCTTGCAAGCTTTCCCTAGAATGCCTTCCCTGCCACTCCCTACCCGCCAGGACAGGTCAGAGCCCGCCTCTGAGTCCCCACAGTCTCCCGGGCTCCCCTCCGTTGCAGCACTGATCACACTGAGCTTCTCTTCCTGTCTGCTGGGCAGCAGAGACTGCGGATGCTTCAGCCCTGAGCTCTATGAGCCAGCACAGGGCCCAGCACATACTGGGAGCTCAGCAAACATGGGTGGAAGGAAAGAAAGGCGCCCAGAAGGAGGCAGAGGGGCTGGTGAGAGGCCTGCTGGGTGATTCTTTGTGTCCTTCCCCGGCCTCCATCTCTCTTCCCTCCCTTCCTCTGAGGGCTAACAAAAAACACTCAACTCCGTGATGCGAGGATTCATTTAGGGACGCATTTATCGTGGAGATCATCAACTGCTGTCACAGAGCTGCTCTCAAATGCACCCAGAAGCAGGGTGACATTCTCCTCGCCCGGGCCAAGCTGGCCTCTCAGACCAAACTGTCCGATGCAAATCTGGAATCCCCAGAGGGTGGAGGCCAGGCTCTACCAGGCCCAGGTGAGCCCCCGTGTCGCTGCTGTCTGCTCTTTCCAGCACCCCAGCAGCACATTACACAGGAGGGCTTATCGTCATTTTTCAGATACAGAGACCGAAGTCTTGGTGGGAAGAGGCCGAGCCCAGTCTGGGACTCACCCTGCCAGGCAGCGCGGCACAGTATTGAGGTGGAGCGGAGATGAGAAAGAAGGTCTGCGAGGAAGGAGGTTCTCCATGTATCACATGACAATCATCTATCATTGCTCCGCTTGTACCCCCCGCAGAGGAAAAGCCAGATGGGTCCAGGGCCTGTTGTGAAATTTTTCCCAACAGAGCTTGCTGTCATCTTTAATTAAAACACGAGTGGAGGCCGTAGGACTCATTACGTTTCCCAAAATTCTCCATACAGAGATCATTGAATTCACTCCTATCTGGCTCCCTACTGCATTTTACAGATGGGAAAACAAAAGGAGGCCAGTACAGGCTGGGGCAGCAGTTGCATTCGTGAGAGAGCTGAGACTCTAGGGAGAGATGGAGAGCCATAGTAACCCATTGGTGCTCCTGGGCTGCCACTCTTTCCTCTAACTGCCTGCTCCCACCCCCACCCCAGAGGATACTAAAGTCAGGCTTTCCACTAGACAAGGAGCTTCTTTCTTTCATCCTTTCTTTTTCTTTCTTTCTTTGTTTCTCTCTTTCCTTTCCTTTCTTTCTTTGTTTTTCTCTTTCCTTTCCTTTCTCTCCTTCCTTCCTTCCTTCCTTCCTTTCTTTCTTTCTTTTCTTTCTTTCTTTGTTTTTCTCTTTCTTTTCCTTTCCTTTCTCTCCTTCCTTCCTTCCTTCCTCCTTCCTTCCTTTCTTTCTCTCTCTCTCTTTCTCTCTTTCCCTTTCTTTCTTTCTTTCTTTCTTTCTTTCTTTCTTTCTTTCTTTCTTTCTTTCTTTCTTTCTTTCTTTTCTTTCTTTCTTTCTTTCTTTCTTTCTACAAAGTCTCACTCTATTGCCCAGGCTTGAGTGCAATGGCACGATCTTGGCTCGCTGCAACCTCCGCCTCTTGGGTTCAAGTGATTCTCCTGCCTCAGCCTCCCAAGTAGCCAGGATTACAGGCATGCACCACCACGCCCCACTAATTTTTTGTATTTTTAGTAGAGACAGCGTTTCATCATGTTGGTCAGGCTGGTCTTGAACTCCTGACCTCAGGTGATCCACCCACCTCAGCCTCTTAAAATGCTGGGATTACAGGGGTGAGCCAATGAGCTTTTTGAGCATGAGGATCATATCCCAATGCCCAGAACAGGGCCTGATGCAGAGCCACATCCTCTAAATGTCTGTTTGATGATGGCATGATGGTCCAACAAGAGGAAACTAAACATCCTAAAGCCAGGTTTTGTCTTTTAGTAAAAACAAGCCTCTATGGTTGGTTGGGAAATCAAAGGACTCCAGGGTTGTTGAAACTCCCTGTCATTTCCAGGATCTGGCTCTTCTTCTAGGAATATACATAGCTTTCCCCTGAGTCAATGTCTGCCTACCATTCACCAGGGAATGACTTACCTATGAACTGGATATATTCCTCTAAAAATGGTAAGTCACTATGTAAAAATGTCAAGGGGCATTAAAGTCCATCTCTTGCACAATGGTGCCTTCATGTATCTGGAACCTTCTGGGTCAGAAGATGGGAATTAATATTTATTGAACAATGGGCACTTCTTTACTTCATTGTTACTAATAGTCAAAGTCTGGGCCTGACACCATGACTGTCCTCATTTTACAGATGAGGAAATCGGCTCAGAGATGTTCAATAACTTGCCCCAAGTCCAGCACCACTTTGGGCAGGTAGGCAAGTGGCAGAGTGGGGATCTTTCTCTTGCCAGGCCCTAGCTTCCATCCTCTCCTTTCTGCAGCCTGCTTCCTTGAGCTGTTTTGCAAAGCTGAACTTCTTGGATAACTGAAGTTGAACTTTTAAATAGACAACTTGCCTTAGTTTAACCATCTCTGTTGAAACATGTTTCCATACCATCTTCCACACTGCCCTGCCTCCTTCTCTGGGAGATCTTGAGCGATGCTTTAAGCCAGTTGGTCTCCACCCTGGCATCAGAATCTCCTGGATACCCTAGACCCCAGCCACAGAGTCTCATTAATTGAGGTGGGGTCGGGGCATCTGTATTTTTTAACCACTCCAGTTGATTCCCTCCCTGCCTCCCTCCCCCCCCCCCCCCCCCCCCCCCCCCCCCCCCCCCCTCCCCCCCTCCCTCCCCCACTTCCTCCTACCTTCCTTCCTTCCTTCCTCCCTCCCTCCCTCCCTCCCTCTTTGTTTCTTCTTTCTTTCCCTTTTTATTTTTTTTTGATGGAGTCTCGCCCTGTCGCCCAGACTGGAGTGCAGTGACATGATCTCAGCTCACTGCAACCTCCACCTCCCGGGTTCAAGCGATTCTTCTGCCTCAGCCTCCCAAGTAGCCGGAACCACAGGTGTGTGCTACCACTCCTGGCTAATTTTTGTAGTTTTTAGTAGAGACGGGGTTTCACCATGTTGGCCAGGCTGATCTTTAACTCCTGACCTCATGATCCACCCGCCTCAGCCTCCCAAAGTGCTGGGATTACAGGCATGAGCCACCACACCCACCTGCCTGCCTTCCTTCCTTCCTTCCTTCCTTCCTTCCTTCCTTCCTTCCTCCCTCCCTTCTTTCCTTCCTCTCTTTCTCTTTCTGTCTTTTCTCTTTTTCTCTCTTCTTTTTGACAGAGTCTCATTCTATTGCCCAGGCTGGAGTGCAATGGCATGATCTTGGCTCGCTGCAACCTCCACCTCTTGGTTTCAAGTGATTCTCCTGCCTCAGCCTCCCAAGTAGCCAGGATTACAGGCATGCACCACCATGCCCCGCTAATTTTTTGTAGTTTTAGTAGGGATAGGGTTTCATCATGTTGGTCAGGCTGGTCTTGAACTCCTGACCTCAGGTGATCCACCCGCCTCAGCCTCTTAAAATGCTGGGATTACAGGGGTGAGCCAATGAGCTTTTTGAGCATGAGGATCACATCCCAATGCCCAGAACAGGGCCTGATGCAGAGCCACATCCTCTAAATGTCTGTTTGATGATAGTATGATGGTCCAACAAGAGGAAATGAAACACCCTAAAGCCAGGTTTTGTCTTTTAGTAAAGACACTTTAGTAACCACTGCAGGTGATTCTTTTTTTTTGAGATGGAGTCTCACTCTATCGCCCAGGCTTGAGTGCAGTGGCATGATCTCGACTCACTGCAAACTCCACCTCCCAGGTTCTCGCAATTCTCCTGCCTCAGCCTCCCGAGTAGCTGGGATTACAGGCATACACCGCCACACCCGGCTAATTTTTTTGTATTTTAGTAGAGACGGGGTTTCATCATGTTGCCCAGGCTGGTCTCGAACTCCTGAGCTCAGGCAATTCACCCGCCTCAGCCTCCCAAAGTGCTAGGATTACAACCTTGAGCCACCGCGCCCAGCCCACTCCAGGTGACTCTAATGCACAGCCAGGGTTGACAACCTTGGCTTTTTGCTTTTCTTGATGTCCAAAGTCATTAACCCAGCATATGTATTGGAATGGTTTCTGACAGAGTAATTTCCTGGGTCCTATGGGCTTTTAATTTTATTTATTTATTTTATTTTATTGTTTTGAGATAGGGTCTCAGTCTTATGCCCAGGCTAAAGTGCAGTGGTGCAATCATGGCACATTACAGCCTCAGTCTCCTGGGATCAAGTGATTCTCCCACCTCAGCCTCCCAAGTAGCTGGGACTACAGGCATGTGCCACCACGCCCAGCTAATTTTTGTAGAAACGGAGTTTTGCTGTCTTGCCCAGGCCAGTCTGCAACTCCTGGGCTCAAGTGATCTACCCACCTCGGCCCCCCAAAGTACTGGGATTACAGGCACGAGCCACTGTTCTGGCCTCGTGGTTATTTTGAGGATTGTGTGTGTCCTTCTAGGCTGTCCACCCTTCTCTTGGGACCAAACTTCCCGATGAGCCATTTCACTGAGGTTCCTGGAATCCCTCTTTTCATTGCTAGCTTGGAATTCACTGAGAAAGAATGAGCCAAATAGAGTAGAGCTGCCTACAAACCCTGCCTGAGGGGCCCTTGGGATCTTTAAGAGTTTTCCAGACCTTTTCTCTCTCCTAGGTTTTTCCACCCAGATGCTGACGACCCACTGTGTTGTCCGGTTGTGAACACAGATAGGTCCTCTTCCAAGAAGCCCTCCTGGATTGGGGCTGGGAGCCCTCCTCTGAGGACCTGCAGCCTCCCGCACCAACCAGCCCTATGACTTTACCCATTTGGTGGTGGGGAGAAGGTGTCAACCTCTGTCTGCCTCACAGAACTCTAAGCTCTCTGAAGGCAGGAGCAAGATTATCTGATAAACTGGCATGTTTATGTTTTCAGGGCATGTCCGTGACACTGAACAACAGCAGCAGCAGCTGGAACTGAATTTTCCTGGGAGCCCAGGAAAGGAACTAGACTTCTGACCAGAGAGCAAGGGATGGAGAGTCCAGGAGAGCTTCCTGGAAGAGGTAGCATTGGCACAGGCTTGAAAAGATGGGCAGGAATTGGGACAGGCAGAGGAGAAGAAGGGAAGCATTTCAGGCAAAAGGGAACAGCAGAGGTAAGACAAGTGAAAGGGTGAAGTGTTTAGTGGGATGGAAGGCTGGGAAGAATGGGGGAATCATAGTCCAAGCCTTCAGAGGACAGAAGCCCGGGGAACAGTCCTGGCTAAAAACTGATTTCCACTCCCTCTTCCGGATGAGCAGAACGTGGGGATGCTCCCTCCTTGAGGCTTTTCCTGGGAAGCCCCACCCACCTTATCTGCCCGGAGGACACCGAGTTCCCAGGGCTGGATGGGTGCCAGCCCCGGCTGCTGACTTGCCGCTCTAGCAGCTAAGGAGCTGGAACGTGGAGCTGGGACTTCCACAGAAGTCCAGCATCCAAGTCCTCAAAGTTGGTCCCTCTGGAGCAGCGGGAAGCACGTCTCCCACGCTGGAGTCACTATTCCTTGCTCTGTTGCCCAAGAGAACCCTGCAACATGCGCCCAGAGCCTCAGTGTCGCCATAGGTACATGGGGAGGAGCGTGGGCTAGAGGCATCAAAAGCCTTGCCTGCTCCAGGGACCTGGGATTTCTGAAAGCAAATGCTGCCTTTGCCTCCCTAGGGGGAGACACAGCCCCCCACACACTAGATGAAACTCTCATCAATCCCAAGACCGAGTCCTAGCCTCTCATCCAGCTTAGGTGGATTAATTAGCACCGCTTTCTAGAGCTTTGTACCCTTCATTTCTTCTTGCCAGCTCCATCTACCTAGACCCCTCTCTTTTCCAGTTCTCATAAACTGGACCCTCTCTTTTCTCCCCAGAATTAAAGGGGTGCTGGATTCTTTTAGTCTTGCCTCCCTCCCTTGGCACATATGCCCACTTTGGTACTACTATTACTATGACTTCTACTAGTACTGCTGTCACTGTCTTCTCGTCGTCCTTCTAGTCCTTTACTACGATCCTGCCAATGCTTCTACTATTAATGCTAGCACTTCTTACTATGACCACCACAACCAGTACTTCTACTACTATTGCTTCTACTGCCTGTACTGCATCCCCACCCAAGTCTCATCTTGAATTGTAATCCCCATGTGTTGAGAGAGGGACCTGGTGGGAGTCGATTGGATCATAGGAGCGTTCCCCTAGTGCTGTTCTCGTGAGAGTGAGTGAGTTCTCATGAGATTTGATGGTTTTAAAGTGTGGCACCTCCCCTTTGCTCACTCTTCCTCTCTCCTGCCGTCTTATGAAGATGGTGCTTGCTTTCCTTTCACCTTCCACATGATCGGAAGTTTCCTGAGTCCTCCCCAGCCATGAGGAACTGTGAGTCAATTAAACCTCTTTTGTTTATAAATTACCCAGTCCCAGGTAGTCTCTTTATAGCAGTGTGAAAATGGACTAGAACATAGTACTTCTTACTATACTACCACCAGTATTTCTACTGCAGTACACCCACCACGATTGCTTCTCTTGGTATTTATACTACTACCACTTTGCTACTACTATAATGATGGCTACATACTATTTGCAGCAAACATTATGAATCACACACAATGGGCCAAAGACTGAGCTAAGCACCCTGTATCAATTGATACAATTTAAATCATAGCCACAGATGTCTGTGGTATAATATTGACAAAAAGAGTCAAACTGTAAAATATTTATTTTATTATTAAAAATTATTATTAAATTAAAAATTATTATTAAAAAGAGATTTATTCTGAGCCAAATAGGAGTGACCATGGCCCATGACACAGCCCTCACTCAGAAGGCCCTGAGAACTTGTGCCCAAAGTGGTTGAGTGCAGCTTAGTTTTATACATTTTAGGGAGACATGAGACATCAAACACATTAAGCTATGCATTGGTTCAGGCCAGAAAGGTGGGACAACTTGAAGCAGAGTGCAGGTGGGGGCTCCTAGGTTATAGGCAGAGTAAAAAATGTTCTGATTAGTAATTGGTTGAAAGTTATTATCAATAGAAAGGAATGCCTGAGTTATGATAAAAGGTTGTGAAGACCAAAGTTTTATCATGCACATGAAGCCTCCAGGCAGCAGGCTTCAGAAATAATACATTGTAAGTGTTTCTTATCAGATCTGTGTTGATATTAAATGGGGGTCAGCTTTTCCTGAATCTCAAAAGGAAGGAGGGCTACTGACGCATGTCTGACCTCTGCTTCCTATCATGGAACCAGTCTTTCAGGTGAACTTTGGAGTGCCTTGATTGAGAGGAGGGAGTCCAGCTGGTTGGAGGGCAGGGGGCTTAGAATTTTACTTTTGGTTGACAATATCCTCCCTCCTTTATTGATGGGGAAACTGAGGTTTGCAGAGGCTAAGTAACGTGCCCAAATTCATAGAGACAGTAAAAGACTGAACCAAGCTGTAATCCCAGCACTTTGGGAGGCCGAGACGGGTGGATCACGAGGTCAGGAGATGGAGGCCATCCTGGCTAACACGGTGAAACCCCGTCTCTACTAAAAATACAAAAACTTAGCCAGGCGTGGTGGCAGGCACCTGTAGTCCCAGCTACTTGGGAGGCTGAGGCCGGAGAATGGCGTGAACCCAGGAGGCGGAGCTTGCAGTGAGCTGAGATCCGGCCACTGCACTCCAGCCTGGGCGACAGAGCGAGACTCCGTCTCAAAAAAAAAAAAAAAAAAAAAGACTGAACCAAGACCTCAACCAGCAACCTAACGACAGGGACCAAGTCTGAGATCTAGAACCTTTCTCCTTTGCCCTTTGTCTGCCTTCATGAGTGTATCCTTGTCTTATCTTCAGTCCTTTGGGAAGAATTACTTGAAGTCAAAGAAGGAAAGGGGGCCTACCTCTACAGATGTCTAGAATGCTGTGAGCAATGTACATAGTAGGTGTTTAATACATATTGTTTGAATAAACTGGATTCTAATGATAACCTTTTGAGGTAGGAACAAGGATCTTGATGTTGCAGTTGGGGACAGTGAGATTTTCAGAAATGCTGTGGTCTATCTAAGAGGTGAAATTGGGACTAGATGCTAGAATTCAGTCCTTTCATGACCTCGAATGCAAAGTGAATTGTCCGACCTGACCACAAAGTCTTCTGTGTGCATTGTACGTCACAGTTTGCAAAGCTCACACATCTGTTATTTAATTCTCACAACAGCCCTCAGACGGGGTGATCAGGTCAACTGTAATGATAAGGAAAACCAGATTCAGAATGCTAAGGCAGCTTTGGAAGGGCTCATGGAGAGACAGCAGCAAATCCAGGATTGAACCAACTCCTCCCTACTAACCCGAGGGTGGGAGCCTCCCAGTGAAGACTCCACGAAGTCTCTCTTGGGACAGTCCCCCTGCCACTCCCTGTCCAGCCACCTCAGCCCCTAGGGTGGGCGAACCCATGGCCCCACGGGAAGGAGAGAACCGGTTATTTCCAGCCTGGTACTTAAGGGCTGGCTAGGGAGGAGGGAGGAGGGTGTGGGCTGGCTGGCAGGCTCTGTGCTCCCAAGAGGGTCTGGCCTTTGGCTGCTGAGACCTGGGCAGGGGGTCAGGAACTCCTCTCCAAGCCACCCAGGCCAGCCGAAGCTGGGCGGGCGTCCCAGGAGAGGGCAGGCCACTCCCTCCCCAAAAAGGCAGGAATACGAAGCCAATATGCACACAGGCGGCTCATTCAGCCCCTGCAGCTCCTTGGCCCTGTCCTGGGCCGTGGCCCCCAGGCTGAGGCACTGCCCCTGCTGTTCTCGGGAGATGGAAACAGACAGCAGTTCTGATCAGGACCTGTGGGTCAGTGAAGAGCAAACACGTCCTGCTCTGAGCACCTATTGGGTGCCATCCATCCTCTGCAGCTCTGTAAGGTGGAAATTCCCGCCTCCCACGGGTTCCTCTCCCACTTGTGTGTGGAATGCGATCACCACGCTGCCTCCCTTTTGAAGCGCCCAGTGTTTCCTAACTCAGGACTTTTGCACATGCTGTCCCCCTGCTGGGGGTGCCTTTCCTTTGGCTTCTCCCGTGACTGGCTCCTCTGTCTTCAGGTCTGAATGTGAAAGGTCATCTTTCAGTGGCAGCTTCCCTGGCTCCCCTCACTCATAGGTTCCCTTGCCTCCCATGCACACATCTTGTCTCTGTCACCTTCCTCTACTTTCTTCCAGGCATTCTTATTTATTTATTTATTTATTTATTGAGATGGAGTTTCGCTCTGTCACCAGGCTGGAGTGCAGCAGGGTGATCTCAGCTCACTGCAACTTCCGCTTCCCAGGATCAAGTGATTCTCCCACCTCAGCCTCCTGAGTAGCTGGGATTACAGACACGTGCCACCACGCCCAGCTAATTTTTGTATTTTTAGTAGAGACGGGGTTTCACCGTGTTGGCCAGGATGGTCTCAATCTCTTGACCTTGTGATCTGCTGTCCTCGGCCTTCCCAAGTGCTGGGATTACAAGGCGTGAGCCACTGCGCCCTGCCCATATTTATTTTTTATTGATTTTTGTTTGTCTCTCTCCCCATAAAAATAGTCTATTTTATGAACTATCAGGTCCCCAAGGTCCATCAGAGGGCTCAACACCAGCTCAGTAGCCTGACGCTGACTATGCCCCTAGAACCCTTTACCGTTTGTAAAGCATTCACCTACTTGCCATTAAAGCCTCCCAAGAATCCCATAAGGTGGTCACGGCAGCATTTACTACCTTATGGCACTGTGACTGGGAATCAACATTTATCGAATAAATAGAATCAACATTTATTGAGTGAATAGATGGAAGGGAAGTGAAGGCTCTCGTCCACCTCGTCCATGTCCTCATTGTTAAAGAAGGCATCACCAACGTTGAAACTCTGGTCTGTCTGTCTCAAGGAGACCCCATTTCACCCGTGGGTGTGCTCAGTGAGGACACCATATTCCCTGCAGTGATTTTTTTTCTCAGCCCCAAAGGCACGTTCTTTATACATGGGGCATGGTATCTCCTCCAACTTCCCGTCACAGGTCCTCCCACCTCCGTTTGCATATCTCCAAAAGACAGGGAGCTCACCCCATCTGCCGCAATATTAGAAAGTCTCTTCCAATGCTCTACGACCTTCAGAACAATGGAACAGGCAGTTCTTCACAATGTTCTCAAATGCTGAAGAGGAAGAATTGCTGTCATTAGCACAAGGCTGTGGACTTGGACAATATACTTTTCTGTTTATTCATTGATTTTCTGAGCCCCAACCATGGGCCAGGCCTGTGGTGTCGAACTAGAGAGCAAAACAGCCTTGATGGCCGCCTTCTCGATGATGTGTCAGGTCCGTTGTGGCCTTTGGGCCCTAGAGTGGTGGTGGCAGGGGGATGATGGAGGAGGCATGTGGAGTGGATCAGATGCTTCTGAAAGTTGATAGGGCACACATGTCACCCAGGGATCTTCCTAGGATGCAAATTCAGGGACAGCAAATCTGGGCAGAGGTTCTGTGTTTCTCCTAAGCTCTCGGGGGATGCTGATACCACTGGTGCATGGACCACACTTTGAGTAGCAAGGTAGAGACCCGACTGACAAAATAAGACGTGAAGCCTAGAGCAAGTCAGGGACTTGCCTGGGTTCACTGGTCAGGCAGCAGGAGCTGAGAAGGGAAGGTCTACCTCCGCTGGCCAGGGCTCTGGAATTCACTGGGCAGGCTGGGCTGAGTGTGCCTTTGTGAGGCATGGCATACCTGGACTCACCCGAGCTGCCCGCCCCTGCCCATGAATAGCGGGCCTCTTTCCTTCCTGCATAAGGCCTGGCGGGCGCAAGCCCACGGCCGCCCCCTCCCCTGCACACACACTTACACACACTCACACACCCCTGCCGGCTCGGCTGCCCTCCCTGTTTGGGGAAAGTCAACAAGAGCATTTGAAAAGTCTTTCTGTGTGGAGAATCTGTTTGTATAGGGGGAGGAAACGGAGAGCTGGCCAATAGGTAGAAATATTAATGAAGCTTGTTATAAAGGGCCCATTCACGGCTCTCCGAGTAAATAGGGCTCTTGTCGGGCTGCCACGTTATCTGCCAAGTTCAAGAATGTGGTTTGAAAAAATAGAATTTAAAGGGGTGAGGTGGAGCCTTCAATGGCTGGCCTGCTGGAGCTGGAGCCAACTCCAGGAGGAGCCTCTGCTGTGGGGCGCTGTGGCTAGGGGCACTGGGGGTGCTGGGTCTTGGGGTGAAGGCTGCCTGGGAAGAGAGGCTGGGGAGGAGCCACTGGAGTTCCGACTCAGAGAGAATTCCTGTCCACCGGTGTGGAATGCCTCGTGCCATCCCTTCCTCCCCTTGGTGCCTGGCACAGGGCTTGCAACTCCTCTGCTCAGTCCCCCAACCCAGTCTACCTTAACTCTTCTGCCTGAGAATTTGCCTCTTGGGGTGCTGGTGGTGGGGGTCTCTGTATGGTAGGAGCAGGGCTTTGTAGTAATTCTTGGCTATAATGCTGTATTATTCTACAAACCTCAGCCATCTTCTCCCACCCCCTCATGAAGTCCTACTTTGTACATTCTTACCAGATGCTACATAAGAAAGAGCATAAAAGACTGAGATGTTCGACCCAGAGAAGGAAAGTGACCAGTTCAAGGTCACTCAGCAAGTGTGTAGCAGAACTAGGACTTGCTTCAACCAGTTTCTTGTTGGGTCATTGTTTCCGGCACTGAGGATAGTACCTGGCCTGAGGAGCTGTCTTGTCATTTCACATGTACAGTGTCTTACTTTTAGCCCTGGACTTAAAGCAACTTATAAGCAAGGGCCATGTCGTATGCTCAGTTTTACCCTGGCCAGCTGTGTGGTCTTGGACAGATGACTTTGCCTCTCTGAGCCTCAGCTTCACCATTTGTAAAATGGGGTCATTGAGACCAAGCCCTCCTTTCCAGAAGACTCAGTGAGAGGATGTTGGTGAAGTGCCCAGCGCTATGCCAGGCCCTCGGTGGGTGGCCCAGGAACAGTGGCTGAGGGCATTTCTTTTTCTGTCCCAGCCCACAGTGCAAGGGTAGAGACTCCAAGAAGACTGTCTCCTTTACGCTTGGATGCTAGAAGGCTGGTCTGTGCTGAGGGTCCTAAGAAGCTGGTAAATTGAGAGTCAGGGGTTTCTGCCACCCATGGCACTAGGCGGCAGCGACACATGTGTGTGTGAACTATCACGAGGGTCTGTCAAGCAGGCCCTGCAGGAAGCCCAGGCAAGCACAGGCGACCTTTCATCCTCTCTCCCAGAGAGCTGCACAGAATCCACCTCTGTCAGACAAGGGTTAACCTGGGTGGGAGGGAATATTTACATTGGCTTTTCTTTGCAAATAAAAGGTGGTGGTTGGGCTGGGGGGTGTCCTATAAAACAAAAAGGAAACAATCCATGCAAAAACTAAATGGAAATGTGTTTTAAAAGACTCTGCCAGGAGCTTGCTGCGTGACCCTGAACGGTGGGGACTTAGGGAAAAGTTGGCAGCATCCCCTTTAAGAAGTGGTGTAGCGTAGGTAGGACCATGAGCACAGGCTTTGGGGCTCACAGAATGAGGTTCAAATGTGGGCTCTGCTATTCTCTGGCTGTGTGACCTTGAGCAAATCGTAGACCTCTCTGGGCTTCCATTTCTTTGATTTGTACAAGAAAAGAGAAGAGAGGGTTAAAGTATGTGAAGGTCCCTGGCACATCGTGGATGCTCATTAAATGTCAATTTCCTTTCCTTTCTGGGCCTCTTGGCAGGTCGAGGGGAAGTGTCTGACAGGTCTCACCAGCCAGACTGGAGAGAGACACAGCTCTGCAGGTCTCAGTGCCTGCACACCAGCTCAGTAGCCTGACGCTGACTATGCCCCTAGAGCCCTTTACAGTTTGTGAAGCATTCACCTACTTGCCATTAAAGCCTCCCAAGAAACCCATAAGGTGGTCACAGCAGCATTTACTACCTTATGGCACTGTGACTGGGAAAGGGCAAGGGACAAGAATCCAGTGGTCTTGGGCGGGACCCAAGTCTGTCTTCATTCCTTCATTCTTTTAGTGAATATTGATCGAGGACTTGTTATGTCCAGGTACTATGCCAAGTATGGGAGATACACAGTGTATAAAAATTGACACAGATGGATGGATGACGGATGGGTAGATGGATGGATGCTGGTCAGATGATGGGTGGGTAGATGGATAGAGAGATGGATGATGAATGGCTGGGTGGATGGATAGATGAATGGATGATGGCTGGCTGACTGGATAGACAGATGATGGATGGATGGGTTGATGGATGGATGGATGATGGATGGTAGATGGATAATGGATAGGTTGATGAATAGATGGGTGGATACATAGATAGATAGCTGGTTAGATGATGGATAGGCAGAAAAATACATGAATAGATGATGGATAGATGGGTAGGTGGGTAAATGGATGGATGGATGGATGGATGGATGGATGGATGGATGGATGGTGGATGGGTGGCTAGGTAGATGAATAACTGAGTGAAAAAAGGATGACAAGTTCCTTGAGGACAGAGCCCTGGTCTATTCTTTCCACCACTGGGTCCCCAATACTGAGGATGGTGCCTGGTACAGAGGGATTAATACTTGCCATATGAGTGTCTTCTTTGGTTGAGTAGACTCAAGAATCAGGCTGCCTGGGAGGCTGAGACCCAACTCTGCAACTTCGTAGCTGTGTGATCAAGAGGAGTTTACTTAATCTTAAGGTTCCTCAGTTTCCTCATCTACAAAATGAGGTTGACAATGCTTTATAGGTTGTTGTGAGGATTAAATGAGTTAATACATGGACATCCCTGAGATCAGAGCTGTGCCTGGTGCACACCAAGTCCCACATACACATTGGCCACAATGATCATTTTTATGGTTTCATGTCTATGCTCCCTCCCGTCTCCTGAAAAAGATAATAAATCCTCTTAAGGCAGGGCTCTGGGCTCTGGGTGCCCTGCCTACTATGCCTTCTAGTAAAAATATGTGTTGAGTTTGTGGTTTCAGCGAAAGGAAGATCTTAAATACAAATCGGGGCAAAGAATTCCAGGGTACACATTCCACTGGGGCCAAGGGCACAGTTGGCCCCTGACCGAGGGAGGCAGGATGGCAGGATGGTCAGAGCCTTGGGCTGGGAGAGGAAAGGTTGCATGTCCATGCTGGCGCTGGCATGGGCCTCCTCCTGGGGCCCACACTTCTTTGAGCTTGGGTCTCCGCAGCTCCACATTGACAGAGATAGTCTCCCACGAACCATTAAAGTTACAGACTGAGGAAACACGAATCAGGCTATCTTCGGCTCCTCATCCTCAATTTTCCCTTCTTTGAACGGATTTTTCCGGATCGGAAAAACTGAGTCTTTGCTAGCCTTGGAACACACATGCTCTCTCTCTCCAGGTCGAAATGCTGTGTCAGCATCAGCTAGTGGTTGAGGATGGCACCAGATGGAGTGCTCATTAACGCCCCCGAGCAGCAGCCCAGGGTCCCCCCGGGTCACCTCCCCAGAGCACACAGGCTCAGCTTTCTCTCTGGGGCCGCCGACAGTCCCACCTTGTCCTACCCCTGCGATTTACAGGAGCCAGTGGTTGACAGAAGTTCCCGCCCAGCGTGGGCTCGTGGGCCCGTGGGCTTAGCTGGACGCCAAGAGCCACAGAAACAGCTCCCGCCCGCCTGCCCCTCACTCTGCAAGTGACTCACTGGGGTTTGGAGTGGGCCACCCTAGGGGTGGCTCCTTGTTGGAATAAGACAGTCACCCTCTAACAGAGCAGGCAAAGATGGCATGCCAAACCCCTTGCTTGGCAAGGCTTCTGACCAGAGGGCACCAAGGCATCTCCTTCCAGCCAAGGAATGGCAGGCACTCGATTGGGCATGGCCCTCTGGGAGCTTGGAGCCCAGATCCCCAGGTTCAGAGCGGGAGACAGAGACATAGCCAGAGAGGGAAGTTGATGAGGTCACAGTCACACAGCAAGTTAAGAGCAGAGCTAGAACTCTGGAGACCAGCTTCCTGGACATCTCATGCTCCCCCAAGGCTCTGCTGCTGAAGAAACCTAGGCTGGTCTTCTGGGTACCAGACAAAGTTCCTGGACATCTGGTCTTCAAGGCACATTGCTGGGCCTTCCAGGCTTCCAGGCAAGCCAATGAAGTCCCTTGTGTATGACAGAAAGAGAAAGGGATGTGGTGTAAGAGAAAGACTGGGCTTTACAGTTGGGCACAACTGGCTCTATAGTTGGACACAACAGGGTCTGTCAGTTACTAACAGGATAAACACCGACAGGTCACTTTAATCTCCCTGAGCCTCAGCTTTCTCATCTGTACGATGGGGTAACTTATCACCTATACATGTTGGGTTGTTGGGAGGATTGCCTGATATCAAGTGTCTGAGGCAGAGTAAGCTCTTCATAATGGCAGCTACGGCAGTGGTGAGGACTTCTGCTCTCACTGGCCAGAGCAGCCTGAGTGGCGGGGATGGCTGGGACAGGATGCAGGCCTTTCAGGAGCTGGAGCACCATCCTGTAGGCACAGGCAGAAGAGCCCTAGGGCTGAAAAACAGGTGGCCTGCCCGGGTCATCAACTTGCTGGGGAATAACTGGGCAAGTCTTGCAGTTCTCCAGGACTCAGGTTCCCCATCTATACAATGGAGTGTTGGGACAGAGGAGCTTACCACCGCAAATTTCATGTTGGCCCAGCTGGTAGAATGAGGACAGCACCCATGCTGGGGCTGCTCCCTGTCTAAACAGACATTGTTGGAGGAGGTGGAGACTCCAAGTGGCAGGAGGTGGTGGGAGGAAAGGAGCTGGCTCGGCTGGGATGGGCCTGGCAGAGCAGGGGCTACGGGCTCAGTCTTCTGGGCTGATTATCCAAAGTGAAGATCCAGTACTTTCAGACAAGGCCCAGGTGCTCAGGACCAAGGCTCTTTTGCAGTAGCAAGGAGACCACCTCAGCGCCTCCCTGTAATGCTGGGTGTCCTGGGCTGCCGCCACCCTGGTTTGGGGGTCAGACTTGCTCCTTTGGGTGAGGCCCAAGCAGCCCTGTCAGGTCTCCAGGAAGAAGGGAACACACGGAGAGGCCCTGGTTTTGTGGGCCAGGCTGTCACAGTCTCTCTGCCCAAAATTAAGCCTGCACCTCTGCATAAGCTCCTTCCTAAAGTGCAACTCCACATCTGCCATCTCCTCAGCCCTAAAACCTCTGATGGCTCCCCAGGGCCTGGAACCAACTTCATATCCTGGGTGTCTGTGACTTATGGAGGTGTTTCAGAGGGTCCCAGGCATGCACGTTCGTCTGGGGTGAGTTATGTGGTTTCATCAGATTCACGTGAAAAACCTCCGTTCCATGGGCTGAAGTCCACACTCTTGATTGGCATTCAAGGCCCTCCCCAAGCGGGCCCCAGCCTGGACTCCTGGTCTCAGCACCTGCCTCTTCTCATGCCTCTCCCCACCCCACCCCATTCACAGACCTGGGATTCAGCCTAAATGATCCCCTTGTACTTCCTCACACTGATCCCCCTTCCCCTTCACTCCTCCAGGAAGTTTTCCCTGACTGCTTCTCCTTCTTCCAAGCACACAACATCATCCAGGCCCCCTGTTTGCAGTCTTTCTCACAACCATCCTCCCTTCAGCATCCCATTGCTTTCACTGGGCACAGACCTTTCTATCTCTTGCCTGGACCCTCGCAGTAGCCTCATGTCCACTCACTCTGCTGCCCCCACCCCCACCCTACCCCTGGCTACTTGGCCAACCTCCCAGCCCTGTTTGTGTCACTCTCTTACCCTGGGGTCCCTTATCTCCTCCCAGGGAATCTGGGTGATAGGGCAGAGGAGAGGGAGGAGGAAGAGAAAGGGAGAGGACAAAAGACAGAAACAGGGAGGGCGAGAGGGACCTCAGAAAAGAGAGAAATAGAGTCAGAGCCACAGAGAGGCAGAAACAGAAAAAGATGCATGGAAAGAGGATGAGAGGAGGAGGGGGAAACAGGGAGACAGGATATAGAGGCAAGGGGAACTAGGGAGGGATGCAGACAGAAAAAGACAGCCAGATGCAGAGAAAGGCAGACAGGGAGAGGGCAGAGGGAGACCACCAGAGACGATCAGGATGCAAACACAGAGACCGCCAATGGAGAGGGCCAGAGCGGGCTTCGGGCAGAGCTAGAAAAGAAGACTGAGGCTGGGACAGCTTCCACCTCCCCCAGGGAAATTTCTCTCCAGTGCCTCCCATCCTGGGAGTGCCAGCCCTCCTCTCCTTCTCTGAGCAATAGATCCTCCCCAGGGCCCAGACCATGGGCAAGGAAGCAAGGCCTGGTACCCGATCCTGCTTCCTGGTGGCTCCCTGCCCTCCCCACTCTGGAGGCTCTGGCCTGGCTCCTTGTCCAAGACAAGGCTCCAGGAACCCCCATCAGTCTCCCCACCCCCTAAGAAGTGATTTGGATCAGGTCAATGGGGGCGAGGAGTCACAGAGATTTAGAATTACGACCCTTCAGGTTCAGAAAGTCCAAATGGCTGCCATATAAGGCCCAGGACCTTAACCTCTCTGAGTCTCTAAGGATGTGGAAGGCAGATTTGGTGTTGTCTGGGAGGGACATTGAGAAAGCTTGTGTTACACCCTCAACCTGCCCGCTCCCACCTCCCATACCTTCCCAATCCCAGTTGCGCTTGAAGCCGATCTCATTTCACCATATCAATGACCACTGCTCTGGAAAGCGGGAGAAGAAAGGGCCAGGGTGAAAGCTCTGGCCATTTAGCTAAGGCGCATACGGCCCAGGGCCTATCTCAGGTTCCAGCTTCACCTCTGCATTGGCCTCTGCCTCTGCTTCTGGGAGATGGGAGTTAAGTTACCTGTCAACAGACGGAGCCTGGTTAACTGTTTTTCGCCTGGGAAGATGGCCTGGTCCTGCAAAGCCAGGGTCCTATTGAGAACCCTGGCTGGGGTACGGAAAAGCAACAGACGTGGCCATGGTGATGATAACCATGGCTGGGCTCGTCCCGCTGTATTCTCCCCAAGCACTCTGCTTAGCGTTGCTCATCCTGATCTCAGTAACAGTCTGTGTGAGATGGTACACGGATCCCCCTCCCCCAACCCACAGTTAGGGAACCTGAGGCTCAGGGCCAGTCAATGGTGGTGCCAGGATTCAATTCCAGGCAGCCTGACTTCAGAGCACTCATACCCCATTAAAGGATATAACAAGAGTGACACTGGTATTGGTGCCACCATTTCCTCTTGGCCTCCATTTCCTCATCTGTAAAATGCTTCCTAAAGTTGTCATGAGAATGAAATGCACTGACTCTTAGTGGTCTTAGAGCTATGCCTGGCCCATGCCAAGGGCTTAGGTGAGTCACCCACGGCGTCTTCATCAGCCCTTTTTGGAGATCTCTTTAATTCTCCTAGCAATTCTCTAAGGATGGTACAATAATCCCCATTTCACAGATGAGGAAACTGAGGCTCAGAAAGGTAAAATGACTTGAAAGTCAGGTAAAAGGCAGAGCCAACATTTGAACCCACGACCACAGAAGCAAGATCCTGTATTCTTAATGATTTTCATTGTGCACCAGAGAAAAAGCTTTTTCTTTCTTTCTTCCTTCTTTCTTTTTTCTCCTCCTTCCTTCCTTCCTTCCCCTCTCTTTCTTTTCCTTCCTTCGTTCCTTCCTTCCTTCCTTCGTTCCTGCCTTGCTTCCTTCCTTCTTCCTTCCTTCTCTTTCTGTCCTTCTTTGTCTCTCTCTTTTTCTTTTATTTCGCCCTCATTTTCTTTCTCTCTCTTCCTATAAATATTTATTGAGCATCTTCTACACACCAGGCCCTGTGGCTGGGGCTGGAATCCGTGGCCTCCCCTAGAAGGACCTGAGTTCCCCGTACTGACTCTGAGGACCAGAGCTAGGTTTTCTCCTGCTCCTTCCTGACTGGCTGAACCTGGGGCTGCCTCCTCCCACTTCCTCAGCTGTAGCTGCGAAGGCAAGAAAGCTTTGATTGGGCCCCGAATGTTGGGCGGCTGGGCAGGTCTACGGGTATCCGGTTCCGGAGACAGGCGCCCCTGTGAACACTGCCTCCCTGTTCCCCACTGGCTCTATTTATCTTAATGCGAAAGTGCGCTGGTGGAGCCCTCGCGCAATTAGGTAAGACTTCATCTAGTGGAGCCAGTGAAAGAACGTCTGTGAGGAAGGGCTGGTGACAGGGGATGCAGACAGAGAGCCGACCCAATTCCCAGGAAGCAGAGGCCACCACCAAGGTCTGCCTGGGCCGTGGGCACCTGACTGGGACACAGGCATCCGGGCCCCAGACCTGGTGGGGCCAGAGTGAGAAGTGCTGTGGGCACCAGTACTTGGGTGGTGGGGAGGGGAGTGGAGCGGGGTTGCCAAGTCCTCCAACGGTCATCAGTCGCCAGCCCTCTACTCAGACCCGCCTTCCTTCAGGAGCCCTCTCAGGCCATGTTCTGTGCCTTCAGCTGGGTTCCCATAGCCCCTAGAGCCTGCATCACTTGTCACAGGGATTGGAATTGCCTGGAATCTGCCTGCCCCCTTCTCACCTCTGGGCTCTGCTCTTGCTGTTTTCTCTCCGTGGGACTCTCTGCTTGCTTTCCCTCACTTTCCCCAGGCGCTCTTCAAATGTTACTTCCTCAGAGTCTTCCCTGACCACCCTAGCTAGATTAACCTCATGGTGACTTTTAAAACATGACTCTGAATTCTCTGACCTTCCTCCTGTCAAAAGGTGGGGTCTCTGTCCCTTCCCTTTGGATCTGTGTGGGCTGTGACTGTTCTGACAGTGTGCTATGGAAGGGACACTATGGGACTTCTGAGGCTGTGCCATAGAAGGCCATGGAACATCTGCAGTTTTGGCTGGGACACTTGCTCTCGGAGCTCTGAACCACCATGGCAAGTCTAACCACTCTGAAGCTGCCATGTTGTGAGGAAGCCCAAGCCACACAGAGAGGTCATGCGTAGGTGCTGTGGTCACTGTACTGGCTGGGCTCATTTATCAGTTATCCCAGCCAACAGACTAGCATGCCATATTAGCGTCCCAGGGCTACTATAAAAAATTTCCACAACCTTAGTGACTTAAAACAACACAAACTTATTCTCAGACAGTTCTGAAAGTCAGAAGTCCAAAAGAAGTCTCACTGGGCTGAAATCAAGGAGCCAGCAGGGAGAATTTATTTCCTTGCCTATTCTAGCTCCTGCAGGCTTCCTGCATTCTTTGGCTCACAGCCTCTTCCTCCATCTTCAAAGCCAGGAGAGTGGCATCTCCTGATTTCTCTCTGTCTATGACCTCTGCTTCTGTCATCAGCTCTTTTTCTGCCTGTTTCTTTCCCTTGTAAGGACTCTCAGGATTACTTCAGCTGTATACAGGGGATCCAGGATAATCTCCCCACCTCAAAATCCTTAATTTAATCATATTGCAAATCCTTTGTGCTGCATAAGGTAGCATATTTCACGGGTTCCCGGGATTTGATTGTGGATATCTGTGTAGTGGGGAGGGCATTATTCTACTTACTGCATGTGAATGAAGACACCTCCAAGTGATTCTAGCCCCAGCTGTCCCAGTCATCCACAGCCATTTGAGTCTGCCCAATTGAGGCCCCATACATCATGGAGCTGAGACGAGCCCTTCCACTGTGCCCTGCCCAAATTCCTGACCCATAGAATCCATGAGCATAGAACTGGCTGTTGTGTTGTGCTCCTCAATTTACAATTTTTTTTTTATATATAGCAATTGACAATGTTAACAAGCCCCATATTTCTCTTCATATTCAATCCACTTAGCCTGCTTTGTTTTTCTTCATGGTACTTATAAAATTACATTACACATTTATGGGGTTCCTTTATTTTCTGTCTCCCACTAGAATGTAAGGTCAGGGCAATCAATACTTGTTGCTGTATTCTTCTTCTTCTTCTTTTTAGATGGAGTCACGCTCCGTCGCCCAGGCTGGAGTACAGTGTTGCAATCTCGGCTCACTGCAACCTGTGCCTTCGGGGTTCAAGCAATTCTCCTGCCTCAGCCTCCCAAATAGCTGGGACTACAGGTGCAGGCCACCAAGTCCTGCTAATTTTTTGTATTTTAGTAGAGATTGGGTTTCACTGTGTTGCCCTGGCTGGTCGAGAAATCCTGAGCTCAGGCAATCCACCTGCCTTGGCCTCCCAAAATGCTGGGATTACAGGTGTGAGCTACTGTGCCCAGCCACTTGTTGCTATATTCTAACCAGGTGTATTAGTCCATTTTTGCATTGCTATAAAGAACTACCTGAGACTGGGTAAAGAAAAGCCATTTCATTGGCTCCTGGTTCTGCAGGTTGTACAGGAAGCATGGCTGGGGAGACCTCAGGAAACTTACAATCATGGTGGAAGGCGAAGAGGAAGGAGGCACATCTTACATGGCCGGAGCAAGAAAGAGAGCGAACAGGGAGGTGCTACGCACTTTTAAACAACCAGGTCCCATGAGAATTCACTATCACAAGAAACAGCAAGGGGAAAATCAATCCCCACGATCCAATCATCTCCCACCAGGCCCCTCCTCCAACATTGGAGATTTCAATTCGCTGTGAGATTTGAGCAGGGACACAAATCCAAACCCTATCACCAAGACTGGCAGATATTTGTTCAATGAATATACTCGTGTCTCCTCTATCAGGCTGTAAGCTCCCCAAGGTTAAAAACAGGTCTGTCTTAACAATCTCTGGGTCCCCAGAACACCGGCCAGGTCCCTACAACGAGCAGGGACTTAGTACATGTTAAACAAGTGACTCTCTTATCTTCATTTAAGCCTCACCTCCCTGAGAATCATGAATTCAGGGGGACTTGGAAGGTACATCTGAGTTCATCTTTCCAGGAGTCACAAACTTGAATGCCTCGGGGTCAGCTAGGAGCATAGGTACAAACTAGGTCGTGGCCTTGTAAGGCACTTGGGAGTGCAGAGGCCTGTGGCCAACTAACTGGTGGATATGTTTGGATAATCAATTAAAACACATCTCTTTTGGTTATTCTTTTCTTCCTCTTTGGTCTCCCCATATTAGTTGGTGTTCTCCAGAGAGACAGAGCCAAAAGGATACATATATCCTATATGTGTGTATCTCACACAGACACATATATATAGAGAGAAATTTAAGCGGCATTGGCTCACGCAATTAGGAGACCCAGGGGAGTTGATGGTGTAAATCCCAGTTCAAAGTCAAAAAAGATGAGCAGCTTAAATAGTGAGGGAGGGGAAAACGTGGTGGGAGCACGTGTGGGAAATTCCTCCTTCCTACAGGTTTTGTTCTATTCAGATCCTCAACTGACTGAATGATGCCCACCTACATTGGGGAAGGTGATATACTTTATGGAATCCACTGATTCAAATGCTAATCTCACCTGGAAACACCCCAGACACACACCCAGAAAGCAAGTTTAATCTGGGCACTCCATGGCCCAGTCAAGTGGGCACATGCATTGAAACACCACACCCTCTATCCACCCTCTGCCCTTCCTCCCCTTCTCTGTGCCCCAGAAGGCTGTCCTCTCCAGGTGGTACTGCCGGACTTGGCTTCCTTGCCTCTGATTCCTGAGTGGGTTTGGCTTATGGGAGACACTGACCAATCCAAAGGTAGGAAAGGAGCAAGGTCAGGGTATTTGCTTCCTCTCTTTCCTGCCGTGGCTTTGGTAATGACTCCTCTCCTGAGGCCACAGCTCCTGTCGGGCACCCCCTTCCATGACTCTTTCTCTTGCCTGGCCCCAGTATAACACATTTCCTTCCCTTGTCCCTCCACGCTACAGTCATTAGCTCCAGGGTGCTTTAGCAGCCCTGGTTGGTTCCCATAACCCCGCCCATTGTAGATGCCGTGCTTTAAATATTTCCACTGAAAAGTTTTTATTATTATCAATAGTAGTAGCATCTTTATTTATAAGCTACTTGGTCATTTTTCCTGGAGCATTAAATGCTCTTTCAGCTGACCCCTTTGGAGTATGCTGTCTCTTGCCAGAATCCTGAGTGTGACAAACATTTGTAGACCTCATTTGGCCCTGGATTCTGGTCCAGTTCCCTAACCAGGCCAGAAGTTTCCCCTCCAGTCTCCGCCAGGGACATTGATTTCTGCTTGCCCCCTTCCCCCTCCAGTACTGGTTGTTTACCACCTCCCATTTTCACTCTTTCGTTGTTTGGCCCTCTTTCTCAGCATAAGCGAAAATCTCCCTCCAGAGGTTCCTCTTAAGGCCCCCCCAGATCCTGTGGACTATCTTATACAGGGGTGATGGTTAATGCTCCCTGACTGAGAGCATGGTTTCAGCTCAAATGCCCCTGGGACTTCACCTGGTCCTTGGACCTCCCATCTCTGCCACTCCCAACTTCTTATCTAGACTTATAATAATTTGTCCATATCCACTGATTTTGTTCATGGGCATTGGCATCCAAGGGTCCAGGCAGAGATCAAAACCTGGATGACGGCTGGGCATGGTGGATCACACCTGTAATCCCAGCACTTTGGGAGGTTGAGGCAGGAGAATAGCTTGAGCTCTAGAGTTTAAGACAATACTGGACAACATAGCAAGATCCTGTATCTACAAAAAAAAAAAAAGAAAAAAAAATTTAATTAGCCAGGCATGCACACCTGTAGTCCCAGCTACTCATGTGGCTGAGCTGGGAGGATTGTTTGAGCCCAGGAGGTAGAGGCTGCATGAGCTGTGGTCCTGTCACTGCACTCCAGCCTGGCTATAAAGTAAGACCTGGCTTTAAAAAAAAAAAAAAAAAAAATTGGTGTATGAGACAATTCTGCCCTTGGTCTGGGCTATAGTTTCTGGTAATAGTAACGAGTCAGGTTTCCATTAGACAGATTTCATGATCTTTGGCGACAACTTTCTTATGCACTTGACTTCAATCAATGTAATCAATGAGTTCCCCACACCAGATCTTCCTCACATAGTTCCCCCACCACCAGAATCCCATCACTGTCCGTGTTGCTCTGCCATGGCCCGGTCAAAGGGAGTGGGTGCAGCTCTGGCTCTGGTCCCCTTTCTGGATTCTAAAGAGTCACTGTCATACCTATTTTTCTTCTTTTGAAAAAGTGAGACTTTTAGATTAGGTGGTTAAAAAAAAAAGCCAATGACTAACTAATATCCTCTATACCTGAGTCTTCTTTTCCATAGCACTTTATCAGCACTTGTAAGTTTCTATTTATATGTTGATTATCCCACAAAAGTCCCTCTTCCTACTGGGCCATGAGGCTCCACCAGGCTAGAAGCCTTGGTATCCTCGGGGTGTGGCACATCATCTGACAATGCTGGGTGCTCAGTAAATTTTGGTTGAGTGACTGCCTGGAGGAGTTAACCAACACCCTCCTCAGCTCAGCATTGAGTAGATAGCTCCCCAGATCACCAGGGGACTCTGTTCTGGCCCCCTGCCCAAACTGAGACACTCAAGAGCTTCCTTTGGGGGAAAAAAAAGTATTTTTTTCCTGGTGGCCTGCCTAGCTGCCAGGCCCCCTTAAATGCCCCAAGAATATTCCTTCGAGACTGTGCTGGTAGAACAGCCCAGAATTCTTTGAGGAGCTACATTGGGTTGCCTTTTTTTCCCTGCTGCCTCCTAATATTAACCTGGCGCTGAGCCCCTGGCCCCCACGCAGTGATGGGAGGCCCTGGATGGAGCCAGCTAACGGATCCATCTGGAAATAGAAAAATAATCCCAACACTAGCGGTTTTGTCTGGCTCCCCAGTGGGGTGTGGAGCAGGACTGTGAAAGGGGCTTTGAGGGCCAGCCGGGGAGAGCTGTGGACGCCTCTGCCCCCAGCACTGGCTGGGTACCTGTGCCCAGGCCCCCAGGACAAGGGGCAAATCTGCGGGGAGAGGGGCCTGTGTCACAGCAAGATGGCTAGACTAGCCGGTGTTCTAACAGAGCCTTGAAGCTGCATGACCTTGAGTGAGTGGCTCAGCTTTTCTAGGCCACATTGTTGCCACATTGCCCCTACGTTCATAATGGGGGTTATAAGGCCTGTGCCTTGGAATTGATGTGACAGTTAAATAACATATCGTAGCTAAAAGAGCACCTAACATGGTGCCTGGGGCTAGAAAAAGGGCTAAGCAAATATACTATGGCAGTGACTATTATTTCTGACTTCGGGAGGTGTGGCTGATAAACCACAGGGGGACCTTGAGCAAGCCCATTGGGCCTCCATCTTCACATATGGGTGACAGAAAGTGGCCCAGGTCCCTCCAGTCCTGAAAGCCAGTGAGGCAAGGTCAGCAACTGCTTATCTGCCCCAAGGAGAGAAGGAGATACTTTATCCTCTGGGGAGCCTGCCATGTGGCTAGTACCTGGACAGATCACTCAGAAGCGTGTGGAAGCTCCCAGGGGCCTATCGCCAGCACCTCAAAAGAGTCTCTGAGCGTCCTGGGGCCTCTCCTGGTGCTGCTCATTACTTCTGTATTTCCAGGGGGCCAAGTGGAGGAGGCGGGGCTGGGAGGAAGGTGTTCTTCCCAGAGACTCAAAGGGCCCAGGATGGAGGTCCTCTTTCCGGAGAGTCACTGTCCGGAAAGTCACTGTCCAGAAAGGGGCCTCAGGCTGGCTCACCACGGCTCTGCTGCCTGCTCTAGGCACAGAAACTTGCAAGGGGAGGAGCCCTGGGTCTGAGGTCCTGTATCCACCATGCTTTGTGTGTCTTTAGGCAAGTAATGTCCTTCCTTGTTGAAGCTTCCCATTCATCCATTCAGCAAATATGTCTTGAGTGTCACCTCTACTCCAGACTCTGTCCTTGTCATTACAAATGTAAACAAATGGCATAATGTTTATTCTCCTTGGGGACAGGAAGATCACTGTGACTGGTAACTTTTCATGACAAAGGAGAACATCCAGGATGATTTCTAGATTTCTGTCTTGTAAAATGGTTATGCCAGAAGGTGGGAGGGACACCCTGGAGAGGGAGCAAGTTTAGGGTATGAGGACATGACAGTTTTAGTCTTCAACAGGTTGAGTTTGATGTATCCAGAGGACAGCTGTGGAGGACCAAGGGGAGTTGGATGGAGGGGCATGAAGCTCATGGGAGATGACTGTGCCAGAGATAGAGCATGGGACAGAAGAAGGGCCTGCCTAGGCTCACTATCCCAGCTTCCCCACGTCCCTCTGTGGTGGTGACGATGATGGTGATGATAAGAATGGTGATGAAGGCAATGGTGATGCTGGTGGTGATAATGACAATGATGATGGTGATGACAACTGGCATGTATCAAGGGCTTCCTCGGTGCCAGACATGCCCCATATCAAGTGGTTTGCATGCCACCTTCCATTTAATGATCAAAACAGCCCTGAGGAGTCAGCCTTAGTACCCCTGTTTTCAGAAAGAACTGAAGCTGAGCGGTGGTCATCTTTGGCTGAGTTTCCTAGAAACAAAGCCGGTGGGTGGGGGGGGGGGGGGGGGAGAGAGAGAGAGAGAGAGAGATTCAGATGTGTGGGATTTAAGGTCTTGCTCTGTCGCCCAGGCTGGAGTACAGTGGTGCAATCATGGCTCACTGCAGCCTCGACCTCCCGGGCTCAAGCGATCCTCCACCTTAGCCACCTGCATAGCTGGGACTACAAGTGTGTGCCACCACACCTGGCTAATTTTTGTGTTTTTTGTAGAGATGGGGTTTTGCCATGTTACCCAGGCTAATCTTGAACTCCTGGCCTCAAGCGATCCAAAGTGCTGGGATTACAGGCATGACCCACCACGTGTGGGATTTGTTGACAAAATCTGAGAGGGGTGAGGGCAGCAAAGGGGAGCAGGAGAGGGAAGGGGACAGGGGAGAGGTGAGTTTGTGGCATGAGCTGCACAGCAGGCACAGCCAGGCCTTTGATCCCCACCCCAGGCACTGGCCTCTCAAGGCATCACCTGGAGACTAGCAGCTGCACATTCGCTTTGGCACAGGTGCACGCAGGTATGGGGAGCAGCATCCTAGTGAGAGAATCTGCCCACATTCCCAAAGCTCTGGAGGGCTGAAGCCTAAATGACAGAGCTGGGGGTAGCCTTGCTCAGGCTGATTCTAGCATGTATTCAGGAGATGTTTGTTGAATGGAGCCTGGAACTTTCTAGGAGTCCTGACCTAAGGGGTCTCTTTGTCTTGTTTGTCCCAGAGCCTGGGACCTTCGAATCTCTGGCTGGGATGCACCCCAGAAAAAGCAATTCCAGTCTGCTGGGCCTCCAGCCTTTCTCCCTGTGTTGCCTGTGCCACAGCCCAGTCCTCTGTCACGGGAATCCTGAGGTGGGGCCGGGACACTGTGCCTGATGGGGAGGGGCTGTCAGATAAGAAGCCAGAGGCAGGGGCAGCTGGACAGACTCTTCCAAGGCCTGGGAACACCCTCACCCCTAGCTGCTGAAGGGAAAGAGTCTCATTCACAGGTGTGATGTCCAGGTTCCCCTGGCTGGTGAGAGCTAACCAGGCTCTCAGCGTCTGAGGGCCTCTGAGGGGCCGTGAGGGTCATGGCTGGTCTGGCTGAGTGTGAAGGGCACTCCTGACTAGATTAGCGTCTCCCATCTCCTCTCTGGGCCTGTGCTTGGAGTGTGTGAGTGTGAATGTAAGAATATGGGTGTTAGAGTGTGTGAGTGTGCATGTGTGTGTGAGAATGTATGTATGTGGGTGTGAGTGTGTGTGTTTGAGAATGTGTGTGTGTGTATTAGAATGTATGAGTGTGTATGAGAATGTATGTGTGAGCGTGTGCGCGCACACACACGTGTATTCTCTCTCTCTCCTTTGTCCATGCCTCTCTTCATTTCTCCTTCAGTCTCTTCTCCCTTTCAAAGCTATCTTTCTCCCAGTCCCATTCTGTATAACTCCTCTTTCTCTCTTTCTCCATCTTCCTCTTTTCTTCTCCAGGATTCTGTCTCCTTATCTCTGTCTTCTCTCTCTCTCCTGGTTCCCTTTCTGCTTCCATCTCTCTCTCGAATTCTGTCTCTCTCTCTGTCTTTATCTCTTAGTCGCTCTGTCTCTTTCTTTCCTTCTTTCCCGTTATTGCCCACAGCTGGGCCTGATGCTGTGTGACTGGGCAACTTGGGTTTCAGGCAGGGACTAGTGACACTAGTCATAGGGCTATAAAGGTCTGATGGGGCTGGACCACAGGGGCCTTTGTGGCTATGGGGTAACAGGAGGCCTTGAGAGCAGCCCTCCAGGCTCTGCAGCATTGGTTCCTTGGCTGTCCTCCTTGCCAGGCAATGCTGATTCTCCTCCAGAGGGCCAAGCTACGTTTGCATGTGTGTGTGCATGTCAGAGGCTTATGTGTGTGAGGGGAGAGGCTGCCAAGCTGGCCCCTGCAGCTGGGACAAAAAGAGCCAAGAGGTGCAGCCGCTTCCAGTGGATGTGTGCTCCACCCCATCCCCAGCCATCTTGGAGCTGTGATTCCAGACCAAACTCCACTTAGACAACAGCCCTTGGTCGACTCTATTAAAGATGGCAGGAGGGACTCAACAAAGACCAAAGTCAAGGACGGTACCAGACAGCCAGTTGGAGATAGATATGCAGTAATGGGCATCAGGTATTCAGGACCCAACTGTACAGGAGGGGAAAGCCTGTGTACCATCCCGACCGATGCACTTATTCACAGATAGAGCCAAGCCCAGAGAGAGAACTTGCTCAAGGTTGCATAGTGAGTTATGGCAAACCCAGGGGCAGAAACCAGGGCTCCCAACTCTGTTTTGCACAGCTGGCAGACCCTGTCTCCCACCCCTCACCTCCCACTCCTTGGAAGGTGTGGCCTTCTCTCTCCCTAGCAGTTGTTGGGCCCTTTCCTAAGGCTGCAGGCAGAGCCCTGGGGATGGCTGAGCTAGTCAAGTCTAGCCATCTCCCCAAATGCCATCTTCTTTCCAGACCCCACCTTGCCAGTATTGCTACACCCAGCTATTTATTTATTTTTGGTGGGTCTCACTCTGTCACCCAGGCTGGAGTGTAGTGGTGCAATCATGGCTTACTACAGCCTTGACCTCCCAGGATCAAGAAATCCTCCCACCTCAGCCTCCCAAGTAGCTGGGACTACAGACACGTGCCCACCATGCATTGCTAATTTCTAAATTTTTTTTTTAAGAGATGAAGGTCTCACTGTGTTGCCCAGGCTGGTCTCAAACTCCTGGGCTCAAGCAATCCTCCCACCTTGGCCTCCCAAAGTGTTGGGATTACAGACATGAGCCACTGCACCTGGCTACACCCAACTTTAATTTCCCCAAGGGCCCCAGTACTCAGATCTTATTACCTCCTTCTTGACCCCACAACCTATCCCCCTGCTGATACAGTTTGGATGCCGCCTCCAAATCTCATAAATCTCATGTAATCCCCAGCATTGGAGGTGGGGCCTCGTGGGAGGTGTTTCGGTCACAGGGGAAGATCTTTCATGGCCCAGTGTGTCCTCATGATAGTGAGTGAGTTGTCACAAGTTCTGGTTGTTTATAAGTATGTGGCACCTCACCCCCCACTCTCTCTCTTGCCCCTGCTTTCGCCATGACATGTGCCTGCTCTGGGTTTGCCTTCTACCGGAGTAAAAGCTTCCTGAGGTCTCCCTGGAAGCCGAGCAGATGCCGGCATCATGATTCCTGTACAGCCCGCAGAACCGTGAGCCAATTAAGCCTCTGTTCTTTTTAGATGACCCGATCTTCGGCATTTCTTTATAGCAATGCAAGAAGGGCATAACACACATGCCGTGCCCCATTCCTCCAGGGCCCAACTTGTGTCATTGTCAGCAGGGAGCCAGGCAGCTGCTCCAAGAACTCTCCCAAGATAATGTGCAAATCACTGTGTATGGGGTGATGACTGTGGGTGCTCATCTGTGTGCAGCTTCCTGCATCCCCAATGCCAGCAGGTGGTCAGCTCTTTAGATGTTCTGGTTGCTGGAGTTTGGAAAGAGCTGAAAGCCAAAGCTGTGTGATGTTAAGTCTTTTGTGAGCTCAGTGAGAGGATGAGGGTCCCAGAGGGGAAGAAGAGAGGCAGAGCACCTCTGAAGCAAGGAGAAGAGGGAAGGTGGCAGGTCCTTAGATTCATGGGGTACAGATAAAACCTCGGGAGAGGAGGGGATGTTCCATGGCATTCCTAGGCAGGCTAGACCCAACATATTGACATTCTAGCTTCAGTAGAGCTTCCTATGTCCAAGACATGTCACCAGGTCACTGGACATAAAGGGACATCTGGCCCAGTGAGCACCTCAGGGGCCACAGATGGGGACAGAAGGACAGAGAAACTTCTCAGAATGTGCTATGCTGCATAAGACCCCAGGACTTTTGCATAACCAGGGCAAGGGGCTGTAAGGGCGTCTCCATACTGACCAAGAGGAATTTCCTCCAGCATGGTGATAAGTAAACTCAAAATGGAATTTCTAGTTTATCCGCAGGAAGTAAAGGAAGGTCATATTTCATGTACCTTGAGTTTTGGGCTGAGATTTAGCTCTCAGGCATGTTGAATATATGGATAAGATAATGAAAAAAGAATGGAGAGTCCCTGTCTGCCCTGCAGCACATTAGGGTCTTTCCAGAGACCTTCACCTAAAGGAACACCTCCTCTACATGGGATTTCCAACAGAGGTAGGCCATGGTCTGACAATTTTGAGGCCGAAAGGGCCTCTGAATCACCCAGATATGGCTATTCTGGTGCTCACTGGGTCCATCAGGATGAAAGCAGTTAGGACTGGGTCCAGGGACAAGCCCACCTTCTCTGCTTTCTTGGATTCTGAGTCCCCTGGGGGGACATTACAGCCCAAGGGGACATACTTACTGCCTCCTTTCTCCTGGCCCATAGGAGTGGACGCCGAGAGAGAGAGGCCAAGGCATTGGTGCCAGCTGCTGCAGCATCCTAGCCCACACCTGGTGATGTGGGCTGGGGGGAGCTGCTCAGGGCTAGGTGAGGGCCAAGTGAGTATCTGGCCAAAAAATGTCAGGAGGTGAGCTGGGCTCTGGGAGCCTTGGGCCATGGAATGCTGCCCATGATAGCTGGAGGAGCAGTCAGCTGGCCACACGGGGCTCCTCCACACGTAATCCCTGCCGGGAATGAACGCCCCCTTGTGCAAGATCCCTGTCTGCCTTGAAATAGGTCACAGAGTTGAAGGATCACAGAAATCCTAGCCTCAGAAGCACGGGATCATAGAAGCTGAAAATCAGTACCAGGCAGGATTCCAGGGTTTCTGAGCTTCTGAACTCTGGCATCAAAAGGCATTAGAAGTCTAGCACTTCTGGCATAAAATTTTATGGCTCAAGTGATCTAGGAACCACAGACTCCATAGAACCTTGTACTTGGATGACCCTTAAAGATTCTCAAGTCGGATCGACACCCTGATGCAACACTCCCTTTTAGAAATTTCCAGAAGGTAGAGCAAGGAGGTTATAGCAAGGAAGGACAGGACACAGGAGGTTTCTGTGTGGGATGATTTTAGGAGTTCTGGGTCAAGATTCCTGACTCCGAATGTCTTTGTCAGCGGCTATCACTGAAATTCCTCTGTTGGCTGTTCTTCCTTTGGATCTTGCAAATCCATTAATCTCCAAGGATCTGCTGGGCCATAAACCCCTCCCCAGGTCAGCAGTGCTCTCGGGGCCTCTTCTGCGTGGCCTTGATGAGCAGAGCAACTCAAGATCCAGATGGCAACGCCAGGCCTCTTCCCAGCCCCCATCCTGGGACCCTCTCCCTGCCCCCAGCACAATCTTCCACCCCCAAAGGCCATCTCAGGGTCCTCCCTGCCTTTGCCTTGACCACCCAGCTCTGGGCAGGAAACCAGCTGCCTGGGAGAGGCTATTCCAGCAGTTCTGAGGCTGGCCGGGGTGGTACAGTGTGGTCCTACCTCTAATCCCACCACCGCCTGGGGGCAGGCGGCATGGGCAGCAGCCTATAATTTGGGGGTGAGAGATGGGACTCCCAGGTCAGCTTTGACCACAGGGTCCCCAGAGGAAGGGAGGGGTCCAGGGTCTTGGAGAATCAAAGCCTTCCTCTCAACTCCCTTGGTAATCATGAAGATGAAAATATTTATGGACAATTTTTCTCACTCTGGGGACAGGCTGAGCATAGAACGGGCCTTTTTTTCCCCTGGCTATGGCTGACCTCTTAGGATGGCAGAAGCTGGGACAAACACAGGTTGTTTACCAGGTCTACAGAAGCCCCAGAGAGACACGGCCACGTACAGTTTCCCCTTTTTTAACACGGACGTGAGCCTCTGGAAAGATGCCCAGAGGAACAAGGGTGAGTTTCTACCCAATGTTAGCTTAATTCTTGATGGGACTGAAGGGATTTTTTTTTTCTCCCTGAGAGATGGGGCGAGTGTGTTTTGGTGAATAACATGTTTCCCATAATTTGTCTTTTGAAAACACAAGGAAATTTGCGTATGTGGCTGAAACAGCCTGGACAGAGAGCCTTCTGGAGAGGCTGGTCCTTCATTTCCCCACCGTGTCAAGCTGCTCGAACTCAATAAACACTTGTTGACCGAATGAATGGGTCATAGAAATGGTAAGCCGGAGCTGGAAGGAAGGCCCCATGGAGATTCTCTGGGCCAAACTACTCAGGTTTCAGGCAGGGAAACTGAGGCCCAAAGAGGGGAAAGGGATGGAGACTGCATACAAGTACAGATATATGCAATTATGGATTACAGCTTACAGTGAAGATGAGGGTGATAATGATAGTAGTAAAAGTCTTTTTCTGGGTATTGGGTGTTTTTTCAATTTACCAAAAGCTTTTTCACTGGCCAGACTTCCAGTAAGACTGTGGAGGAGGCAAGAGAAAGATTAGAATTCTCTGCCTTGTGGACACGGAGAGAGAAGCTCAAGGATGTCAAGCAATCTGCCCTCTCAGCCAGAAAGGGGTGATGTGAGGTTCAGCAAACAAACCAGGCTGTTTTCCATCACTCGACAGATAGACACCCATCCTGTGAAATTCACTCCCCACCCTGAAAGGAGGGACCTACCTAAGCCTGAGTTTAAATCCCAGCTCTAACACATATGAGCTGTTGAAAGAGCTCACTGCACCCATTTAAGCCTCAGTTTTCCCAGCTGCCGTATGGGGCTTGTACTCCCCATCTATCCCTGTGGCCTCATGAACTGGCATGAGAATAGCATTCGAGAATGGATATGAACCCTCCTTGGAAATTGTCAAGCAAGCGTAGGGGCGTGTGGGGTGGGGGTCCTGGTGCTAGAATGATGATGTGTTAGTGGATCCCTCTGTCCATCCAAGGGAGACAGTGTTTCAATTCCAGCTCTTGAGATAAAAATAGCTTAAAGGGAGGAGGGGGGAAGCTCCCTAGGATATCTGGGCAGGATAAAAATAATCCTCAAGAACAGCTGGCTCCTTTCCTCCACTTTGGTATTCACCCGCAGTCTTCTGATCTCTTATTTGGTTTCCCAAGTCGACCTACCATCCCAGGCAAACAATCCTCCTTGTTCTGGGGCCAGGCGGTGGCAAATATATTCCAAGCTCTGGGAGTAGAGGCTTTGGAAGCAAGAAACATGAGTCCCATCCTAGGTCTGTTTACAACTCACTGTGTGGCTCTAGGCAAGTCATTCTGAGTCCTCTTCCCACAGCCCTCTTCTTCCTCAGTGCAGGGCTGGCCAGTAGAACTTTCTGCAAGGATGGAAAGGTTCTATATCTGTACTGTATGCACGGTAGCTACCAGGACTATTGAGTACTTATAAATCTGGCTAGTGCAACTTGGAAACTTAATTTCTATTTTTTTTTAATTTTCAGGAATTGAAATTTAAATAGCTACATGTAGCTAAGTGGCTACTATATTGAACAATGCAAGCCTTTAAAATAAGGATGAGAAAAAGACCTACCCCCTCATCCTGGGGTGAGAAGGACCCCTAATGTGTGCATAGAGCCTGGCAGATGAGAGGTGCTCACTGCTTCTTCACTTCCTTCTCTCCTGACTCCTCCAAGAGTGTCTTTGAGTGGAAGAATTTCCCTTTAGAGACAGTCAACTCCCCTGTGAACACTGGCTGGAGAAGTGGGTGGGTGGTGGGGGGAGAGAGACCCTGGGGGCTTCTGTGATGGACAAGGCCAGCTCAGAGAAGGACAAAAATGACTACATCTGCCAACTCCCACCTCTATTTTTGCTGTTTACAGACACCAGTGCTGGAAAGGGGCCCATCTTCGAAATTCCTTTTCGTTGCGTACAGTGGTTAAGCTCATGGGCTGTAGAATCAGATGGTTCTAGGTTAGTGTTTCAGTTCCATCAGTTACCAGCTGTGAGACCTTGGGCAGGTTGCCAGTTTCTCTGTTTCTCATCTGTAAAAGGAGCAGAATAATGTCTACATCTGAGGATTTCGTGAGTAATCAATGAGCTAATATGTGCAAAGCTCTTTACAGGAGGCCCAACAGATATCAAGTGCTTAAAAAACAGATGTCATGGCCAATCTTATGTAAACAGAGCCTCTTAACGTCCACACCCACGCAGACCAGAGTCCAGTGAGATGTCTGCAAAGCCTATGATGCCATATCTCCAGACAACCTCTTTTTTGGTGGTCTTCAGAGTGAGGAAGTGACCACACACAGAAACAAGTCCTGGTACCCTCAGATGGCAGATGACCCATCCAATTTTACATTTGGAAGCCATCCTGAAGTTTCTAGTGCTTGGATCTCCTTTCTATTTCCCCTGCCAAATGGAAATCTCCTAAGACCCATCTAGAGACAGGAGCTCTGTCACCTCCTGAGGCCTGGGGGCTCAGGGATGGCTGCCTCTCTGTGACTTCCCACCCCTGGTCCAGGTGGAGTCTCCACTTTCCAGACTCAGTTTCGCTTCATTGTTTCCCCAGGCTGGAGGCATCTGCAGATAAGCCCTGGTCAAAATGCCCAGCACAGGAGCTGGCTTCCATGGGTCAGAAGCAGAGTAATCTTTGCTGAACTGGAAGAGCTAAACCTCAAAAACTGACACCTCTCCCTGGTTAATAGCCAAGGATGACTTTCATCAGTGTGTCTTATTTTGTGGGCAAAGAAACTGGGTGATTGGTTCATCCATCTACTCATCCACTTCCTCACTGGACAATAGTTATTAAGCACCTACTGTGTGCCAAGTCCTAGGAACACAGAAATGGATTCCTGTCCTCAAATTTCACAAGCTGGTGGGGGAGATAGCTACACTGAAATTAATTGTAACAGTGTGATATGCGCTATTAGGTCAGGGCCAGGACAAGAAGAGGTGAATAAGACACTCATCTCAGGGACAAATTCAGTGTAGTGTCAAAATCTCAGTAAACAAGATAAATAATGTTTTAATGTCTTTTTTTTTTTTGAGATGGAGTTTCACTTTTGTTTCCCAGACGGGAGTGCAATGTTGTGAGTTCGGATCACTGCAACCTCCGCCTCTCAGGTTCAAGCGATTCTCCTGCCTCAGCCTCACAAGGAGCCGGGATTACAGGTTCCCGCCACTACGCCCGGCTAATTTTTTGTGTTTTCAGTAGAGACAGGGTTTCACCATGTTGGACAGGCTGGTCTCAAACTCCTGACCTCAAGTGATCCACCCGCCTCGGCCTCCAAAAGTGCTGGGATTACAGGCATGAGCCACCGTGCCCGGCTGAGATCAAACTTTTAAATGAAGACAGGATCAGTGTTATTAATTTTTCCTTTTGCCTCAGGCTCCAACATGGCTTGGCATGGCACTGTATTATGGGGGCTGTATGGGGGTATGGCTGCTGTGAGACAGAAAAGACATCTGATCCAGTCAGTGATGTGCTGGAATTGGCCCAGACCAGCTGGCATGCTTCTTCCCAAATTTATACTCAAAAACTGCATGTTGTTAGCTCAAAATTGGCCACGATGGACATCTTTACACCATGGAAATTGGCAGATGCTAAAAATCAGGACTTTCCCCCTCCCTTTTCCGAAAGTTGGCTGTTAAATATTTACCAGCACATGGCTATACACAGCCTGCAGCGGGGTGGGATGAGGCAGGTGTGGGGGATTTAAGAAAGGTTCCCCAGAGGAGATACTTTCTGACTCTTGCAGAATAAAGATCTAGAAAAGGAGAGAAAAAACATTCCCCCTACCCTGGCCAAAGAAGGAACTTAATATGCAAAGCACCAAAACAATGGGAAAACCTGTATTTTATTTAAGAAACTGCAAGGAGCTGAGTGTAGCTGGAATGTGTGATTTTGTAGAAGAAGGACGTTTTGAGGAGGCCACAGCACCAAATGATGACCCCAAATTGAGCAAGATCTGGGTCTATGCTCAAGGGATTCGACTGTAGATCCAGTGGAGAAGGAGGGAGGGAGCTGCTTCTGAATTGTCCATAGTACTGGCCTAGGTAAGAGACGGCAGCATGAGCTAATACATGTTTTTAGACAGTTTCGCTCTTGTTGCCCAGGCTGGAGTGCAATGGCGCAATCTTGACTCACGCCAACCTTCACCTCCCAGGTTCAAGCGATTCTCCTGCCTCAGCCTCCCGCGTAGCTGGGACTACAGGCATGCGCCACCACACCTGGCTAATTTTGTATTTTTGTTAGAGACGGGAATTCTCCATGTTGGCCAGGCTGGTCTCAAACTCCTGACCTCAGGTGATCCACCCACCTCGGCCTCCCAAAGTGCTAGGATTACAGGCGTGAGCCGTTGCACCCGGCTGCTAATAAATGTTTAATACCAGGGTCTCTGGGGGAAAAGAGCCCTAATTAATAGCATTTGCTAATTTCTGAGGTGTAAATACTCCCATCACAGCCTGTTTGAAGCTACCTTGGTGATATCACTAAACACCAAGTTGAGAAGAAGTGCTTGGTAGCATATCATTATATTGAATTTCCACCCCCCACACTTACAATAGATGTAAATAACTTCAAGCGTATAGAAAACAGTAAAATAACTTGAAAGAGATGAGTTTGGGGTACTTTATCACTTTTACTTTTAATATAACTCACCTAATTATAAGTTTATACAATTAAAGTTTTAATAATGGCTTGTTTAACAGCAGCTCACACGATTTTTGAAAATTTAGCCGTCTGTCCTCTTGAGCTTATTCCAGGTTTCTCCCACTGGAGAAGGCATTTTGGTCCATTTCTGTGGAAGTGCTGGGGGCTCCCAGATGTCCTGGGCTCTATTTTCCTAACCTGTGGGACTAGAGCAGATTTACCATGAAGTCCCAAGGATCCCACACATCCAAGACTCTGGGTGGCTTCCTGGGATAAGGCAGCAGTCCCCAGGATACCAAAGTTAACAGCAAATGATTCTCAGAGAGATTTTCATCCAGGAAAAAGAACAGCTTTGGCATAGTATTTCACGTCCTCATCTGCTGTTCACTTCAAGAATGCTGTTTTATTCAGAAGCCACTGGCACCTAAACCATCTGAGAAAACAAAAATAACGATAGTAGTAATAAATACAACCTATATTTATTTTAGTTTTTCCATGCACTAGATACTGTTTTAAGTGCTTTATATACATTAGCTTACTTAATCGTCAAATCCTAGGCACAAGGTAGATATTATTATTAAGATATCAATGTAAAAGATGAGGATGCTATTATTATCACAATTCAAAAGGTGGAGAAACTTGGATACAAAGAGTTAAACAACACACCCAAGACCATAGAGCCAGAGACAAACTGGGATTTGCACCAGGTAGCCTGCTATTAGCTACTATCCACATTGACCACAAAGGCGGCAAGAGAGGAGTAAAGTGCTTTTGCAGTCCAAGGCAACTAGAGAAGATCTCATTAGCTTGAGGGGCATATTGTGCCAAGATCATCTGGATTTGACCTGATAGCTCACCTTCCAGGGATTGGTGAAGTTGGGAGAAATGAGTATTACCACGGACGTGCATGTCAGTTTCTCCAATTTAATAGGTGAGGAAAAAGCTTACAGAGGTAAAGGGAGTCTGTCTCTCCAGGTGCTATGGCTACTCTAAGGTGGCACTGTGTGTGTCAACTTGGCCGCACCCTGCAACCAGCCTCAGGCAACGGGCTTCATATGAAATCATAACTCTTTCTAGATATCTAGATAGGTGACACCCCAAATAAGTATCTGGTTGAAAAAAAATGCAGAAAAGATGGGGTGAAATACCCCTCAATGAATACATTACCCAATCTAAGAGCGAGAGGAGTGGTATCACCCATCTCTGATCACCTATTAGAGTATTTATTGTCATCTCCCTTTTAAAAAGTTTTTTAAAAAATATTTTGAGACAGAGTCTTGTGCTGTCACCCAAGCTGGAGTGCAGTGGCATGATCTTGGCTCACTGCAACATCCGCCTCCCGGGTTCAAGAGATTCTCCTGCCTCAGCCTTCTAAGTAGCTGGGATTACAGGCATGCACCACCATTGCCCGGCTAATTTTTGTATTTTTAGTAGAGATGGGGTTTTGCCAGGTTAGCCAGGCTGGTCTCGAAATCCTGACCTCAAGTGATCCACCTGCCTCAGCCTCCCAAAGTGCTGGGATTACAGGCATAAGCCACTGCACTCAGCCTGTCATATCCCTTTTGCTTGTGTAAACACCTGAGGCTGTGGTAGGATCCTGCCCTAAGGATAGCAATTAGGGCTCCACTGAAAGAAGACCGGTAGGACTCAAAACGACAATGTGTACACACCTACAGTTCTTTCAGGAAAAGGGCACAACATTCCAACTGCATTAACGTAAGAATCTGCTTCACAGCTAAAGACCATCTCATAGCAAGGGGTCTGGAGAGGCCAGGCATGAGCCCCCATTGTCCTTCCCTTGAAAGGCCATACCAATATGCACTTCTTCGCTCGGATCAGAAGCCACAGATGGAATACCCAGAACCCAGGAGTCCCAAATGGAGTCTCACCTGAAGTTTTTCATTCCCATTTGGTCATTTTAGGTATATTCTTGCTATGAAACCAGCGCCAGTGGCAGTTCCCTCCATGGGTCTCATGAAAGCCAGGTACAAATTGTTAGTCCCTTGTTATTAGAAAACAATGCTGACAAGTTGGCACAAATCACCCTGAAACTCCTCAGAGCAACACTATTTATCAGCATGTTTCATGCCTTAACAAGTTCATGCAGTCACAGGCCCGTACGCCACAAAGACAAGGGAAACATATTCAATAAGCATTTATCCAGATAGGCTAAAAGGATAGATGATACTTTCTTTTTTTTTGATGGAGTCTTGCTCTGTCGCCCAGGCTGGAGTGCAGTGGTGCAATCTCAGCTCACTGCAAGCCCCGCCTCCTGAGTTCATGCCATTCTCCTGCCTCAGCCTCCCGAGTAGCTGGGACTACAGGTGCCTGCCACCACGCCTGGTTAAGTTTTTGTATTTTTAGTAGAGACGGGGTTTCACCGTGTTAGCCAGGATGGTCTCCATCTCCTGACCTCGTGATCTGCCCACTTCAGCCTCCCAAAGTGTTGGGATTACAGGCGTGAGCCACCATGCTCAGCCAAGCATAGATGATACTTAATAAGGGCCCCACTCAGGGGGACAAAACTTTACTGCACCAGAGGAGGGAGGCACATGAGAAAATCTTAGGGGTTTCTAATGGTCATCAGCTCAGTGTGAATGTTGTGGTGTGGCTGCCAAAAAAGTTAACATGCACTCAGGTTGCATTAACAGGAGCATAGATTATATATGGGAGAAGGTGATAGTCTTGCTCAACTCTGTGCTAGCCTGATGCCACCCAAACCCTTGAGCTTTGCTGTGGTCACTTGGCAGTAGTTGGGTACTGACTGCAATGCCCTTGGAGAAGACAATGATGGAAGATATGAAAGGGGTATCAGACGAGGAGTGATTGGAGGAAATGAGAATGCTGGGCCTGGAAAAAGGAGGGCCTGTGGGGAAGGCAGGGTTGTTACTTTCAGAGAGTGATTTGAGCCACACAGTCAGGCTTCAGCTGATTCAAGAGTTGCTGTTCTCAATAGTCACTGTAAAAGGAGCTCTAGCATGATGACACTTGGAAATGCATCTGAAAAGCTCTTTGCAGAAATGGCTTCTTGGATGGGAGGCATAGTGGGGGGTGTGTGTGTGTGTGCGCGCACGCGTGTGCGTGCATGCGCGTGTGTGGCTCCTCTGTCTTCATTTTGTGACAAGTAGAAGCATCCATCTTTTCCTGGAACTAGCCGCAAGCAGTAATGTATCACATTGCATGGTCTGGGCATGGAGTAATGAGGCAGCCAAGATCTTGGAGTGCAGATTGCAGCTGGAGGAGGGAGAATGAAGTCTCTCTAACACAATTGACTCTCCAATGTGGCTGACAGCAGATTTGCCACATAGGAATTGACTGACCACATCATGGAACCAATCAGGCACTGGACTGGATGAATTATCAACTCTGAAATTCACCAGGTGTTTCCATCACCAGCTGAAGCTGACTGGCTACTCCTCGCATTGTGAAGGGAACTCATCCCCTGCATGCGCGCGCGCTCACACACACGCACACACGCACGTGCGCACACACGCACACACGCACGTACACGAGTCTTGGTATATTGTAATGAACACTGGACTTAGGGCCACAGTTCTAGTCCCAGTTTTATCACCTTGCTGCTGACTGAACTTGGGCAAGACTCTGATTTGGATTTGGTTTATTCATCTCTAAATCAGAGATGCAGATATCTGTCATGTCAACCTGATGAGGTTGTTGCATGAAAATCCAAAATGCTAAACGTGACATTGTTTTGGCCATGAATGGAGGAGGGGATTGTTATTGTCATTGTCATTGGAATCCCCTGGTCTATTTGGTACAGACCAAAGTTTTTGTTACATTGATATATAAGCTAGGATGCTTTCAGCTGCCAGTGGGGGAAACTCAACTAAAAGTGGTGTTAACAATGAGGGACATTTGTTTTGAGAAACGTCAGGCCAACCTGGCTAAAAATACAAAAAATTAACCAGGTGTGGTGGCAGGTGCCTGTAGTCCCAGCTACTCGGGAGGCTGAGGCAGGAGAATGGCGTGAACCGGGGAGGCAGAGCTTGCAGTGAGCCGAGATCGCGCCACTGCACTCCAGCCTGGGCGACAGAACGAGACTCTGTCTCAAAAACTAAAAAAACTAAAAAAAAAAAAAAAAAAGC